>NW_026688131.1:300000-525261 GCF_030445035.2 Dasypus novemcinctus | reverse complement strand
CCTTCTCCCTGGAGACAGGTGTTCTGGGGCTGGCTGCCAGGGACCTTTGGTCCCAGCTTGTCACATGGAAGACACATGACAGCCCCTCCTGCCCTCTCAGCTATCTTCTGGCTTTCTTGATTTCAGTTCCTCACTTCCTGAGACTTTCTCTGACTGAGTTTTACTCTGTTTATAAAGGACTCAGTAATAGGATTAAGACGCATCCAGACTGAGAAGGGTCACAGCTTAACCACAGCCTCATCAAAAAGCCCTACTAGCAAGGGATTTACAACCACAGAGCAGAATCGATTTAAGAACATGTTTTCAGGTACACACAGCTCCAACCCACCACCAGGAGTTTCTCACGTAACGGGATTGCTGGTCAGGTTTGAGACCCCACATCAAATTGGACGCCACTGTGTCTAAAGCTCTGTGTTTTTCTCCCTCAGCCCTCAGAATCCTTGGAGAAGAACTTAGAAAGCCGATGTGCACAGGTAAGTACCGGGGTTGTGGAGGTTTTGAATGCAGGAAAGTGATTGGACCATGGAGCCATTAGTTTAAGGTTTCATAGGAGTGAATGTGAAGTCAGAGTATGGTTATTGCAATTGCTGAACAGATGGAAACACCTGCATTTACAAGTAGAATGAGTAGGAGTAAGAGGATGGAAAAGCTGAGAGATGATGCTGAGAGAGCTGGATAGCTCACATTGACTTTGCAGGGTGAAATTATGTCGTAGCTTTCAGGAAGGTCAATGATAAGAGTAGCTGTGATTAGCTGGCCATTTGAATAAAACAGGTCTACGAAATCAGAGGTTTGGAAATTACAAGTCTTTGTTCAAAAATGTTGAAGACCACCCTCATGATAAGAAGGCTGTTCTAGTCATTTCCAGGAACTGGTCGTGGGTGGTGCATGCAGGAAATCCTAGGTATAGGAATAAGGGAAGCAGAAGTGGGTAGGGACAGTGGGGAGGAGAGGAAACGCAGTGGTTGTCATTATTCCTGGAATGACCTTTTTACATAGCTCCCAGTAGGATATCAGGACACAAAAGGGTTATTGAATGGCTGAACACACAATTAATTAAGATTTATTTCCAGTTTACTCTAGCCAGTAATGATCTTATCATTAATATATAGTGGGATTATAATAGTAATACTTAATTTATAAACTCAGCTCACTTTTTGTTCAAATCATAAATAATTCACTGGCATTTTTCAGTTACAAGCTGCTCTTTTGTTAAGCCATTCTCACTTCAGATGATATCATGAATATCTGGGTCCTGTTCTCAAACTCTGCTCATGTGTCTAGTCAAAGTTCAATTTCTATATTAAAAATTTATCACTTGGGAAGCAGATGTGGTTTAAGCAGCTGGACACTTGCCTCCCACATGGGAGGTTCTGGGTTTGGTTCCCAGTGCCTTCTAAAGAAGACAAGCTGATGCAATGAGCTGATGCAACAAGCAGATATAACAAGCAGATGCAACGAGCAGACACAATGAGCAGACACAAGAAGCAGGAACTGGGTGGAAACAATGAGAAGACAGACAAGGGAGCCATTTCAGTGGGGGGGGGTGGAATTTATTCATTATTTTTGTCAAGAGTCTTTATTTTTCTTCATATATCCTCCAAAATTCTTGCCTCTGGTTACTCAAAACTAGGCAGTGGTGCAATTGCATGGTCTTGCAGTTTGGTTTCTTTCTCTAATAAGGCATTCATTGATTGCATCCAGTCATGTCAGACTCCTGCTCTGGCTGTACCAAGGGTAGATGTGTTATACTTAGATTTCATATGTTATATGTGGAAAATAAGTGCTTTCCAACAGTGCTACTAATAATCTTTCCTAGATCAGGTGTCAACTGTGCTACTTTATGCCCACTGTCAATTAATTGAACTGATACTACAGTTATTTGACACTCAGTGTTTGCTAAATTAGTGTGAGTCTTCCTCCATTTTGTTTCTTTAACTCTGTCCTTGATATTGCTGTAGGTGGTAGAGTGAAACTACTTTGCTTTTGGTCTGTATTCCAACTGAGGCTTGCAGAATTTCTGTGAGGACAACCAAAAGCCATTTATTTTGACTTTTCTGACTTTCCAATGTTTGGAAACTGGAAAAATGCTGGTAAAGACACAGAGAAATTGGATCACTCATACTCTGATAAGGAGACTATAAAAAGGTAGATATTCTGAAACACAGTTTGGCAGTTTCTTATAAAACTAAGCATGCAGTTACCTTATGTCCTAGCAAGTGCACTCCTCGGCAACCATCCCAGAGAAATGACAACCTAAGTTCATATAAAACCCTGTATGTGCATGTTATAACAACTTCTATTCATTAGAGCTCCAAACTAGAAGCAATCTAAGTTTGCCCCAGTGAATGGTTAAACAGATGGTGGTAACCTGTATGATAGAATATTATTCAACAATAAAAAGAACATATTTGTAGTACAAGCAACAACCTCAGTGACCCTCCAGAGAATTATGTGAAGTGAAAAAAGTCAATCCTAAAAGGCCACAGAATGAATGATTCCATTTATACACATTTCTTGAAATGTCAAAATTACAGAAACGGAGTACATGAGTGGAACCAGGGGTCAGGGGTGGGGTGTGGAGTGGGAGAGATCTTTGATGGTGATGGTGATGCTCCCTACCTAGACTTTGCCCATATTGTAATATAATTTCACAAGATGTTCTTTGGGAGAAACTGGATGAATGGGGCATTGTAGAGAACAATATTATTTCTTACACCTACATGTAAATGTACAATTATGGACAGAGGATTAGAGAGGCAGAGGGCTCATTTCTCTCCCAGAAAAATTGCTAGAGGACAGGCAGAAATTGCCCAGAGGTCTTCTCTGGGGCTTAGGACACAGGGAAAGGCTAGATACCACCCAAAAAAAGAAGAGAGAATGAAAGGGATCTCGGCTGGCTGGAAAGATTCCATGAGTAGAGCTGTAGTAGCAGCTGCTGATGCCTACCCCCTCTCCTCCCCGCCCCCCCTGGAACAGACAGCACTGGGTCCTTCAGCACCAAGTGGGCAGTTATGGACTGAGGGGCTTCAGGGGTCCTCTTCTCCAAGAAAGGGGAGAGGGAGAGACAAGGCCTACAGCAAATTTAGATTTTGGCCAGTAACTTGGTCTACTGCCTTCCAGAGGTCACTCACTTCCAGGCTGGGTGGGAGTATGACATTGTCCTGACAGCCAGCAGGGAGTTAAGGGAAATTTGCCTTCTCAAATACCCTTGCTACTGCTCTGGACTGGTTACTGAGGAGGCAGAGGGAGGGAGGGTGCAGTCAGCTAAGGGAGGAGAGCAGCTGCGGAGGAAGTGTGATTTGCCAGACTTGGCTCTGATTGCCCACCCTGAGGGACATTGCCTCTGCACCCCCAGCCTGGGCAGGGTGACAGTGGATGCATATCCCCCCTAGGGCCTGGGGTCTGAGTGCAGAGGTCTGCTGAAAAACACTATCTGCTGGAAGACAAGGAAGGGACATGCAAAGAAGGGAAAATATAGTAACACGTATTGAGGCAATGTGGCACCTTTAGTACCTTTCTCTCCAAGACCTTTGGAAACTAGCCTGCACCTATTTATTGGAAAAAGTTAAACCAAGAGTCAAAGAACAGTAGTAGCACACAGCTACTTAACTGTAAATCTCTAGGCAAGAGAGAGAAACTGAACATCAGAGTAAACTCAGCATCAGATTCCTAGACATCAGCAAAAAATTACAAGTCACACAAAGAAAAAGGAATATATGACCCAGGCAAAGAAAAAAACCATAGCTCCAGGTGAGGCACAGTACTTAAAACAGCTAATCAATGAGGGTCATGCAAGTCTCCTAACTGAAATCATGGAGTTGAAGGGCAACACAGCTAAAGAAAGAAAAGAGATTAAGAAGCCCTGGGCAAGCACAAAGAAGACTTTGAAAACCTGAATGGAAAAATAAGAGAACTTATTGGAATGAAAGACACAATAGGTGAGAATACAAATACAAAGGAGTCATACAATATCAATTTGAAATCATTTTTGAAGGGATCAGTAATGTAGAGAACAGACAGGTGAAACTGAAAAGAGAAGAACTGAGGGAGAAATGAATGGAAACAACTGAGCAGGAGTTCAGGAAGTTGAACGATAGCACAAAGTGCACCAACATACATGGTTTGAAAGTTCCAGAAGAAGAGAAGGGAAAAGAGGCAGAAAGAAAATTTGAGGAGATAATGGCCACAGATTTCCCAACTATAATGAAAGATATGGATATACCTGTCCAAGAAGCACAGTGGACCTAGCCAGAATAAATCCAAATAGACCTACTCCAAGATATATAATATTCAAAATGTCAAATGCCAAAGATAAATAGAACATTTTGAAAGTAATAAAGGAAAACTAAATATCACATGCAAGGGACACTCAGTAAGAGTGTAGATTTCTCTTCAGAAACCATGAAGATGAGAAGCCAGTAGTATGATATAACTAAAATACTGAAAGAGAAAAACTGCCAGCTAAGAATTCTTTAACCAGTAAAACTGTCCTTCAAATATGACAGTGACTTTAAAATTTTAAAAATAAACAGAAACTAATAGAGTTTGTAAATAAGAATCCAGCTCTGCAGGAAACACTAAAGAGAATTCTGTAACCAGAAAAGAAAAAGATAGAGAGAGGGACTAGGAAAAGAGTGTAAAAGTGATGACTATCAGAATGAGTAACCAAAAGATTAGACAAAGATAAGATATGACATAGGAAAGCCAAAGGATTAAATTGTTGAGGTAAGTAATGCCTTTACAGTAATAACATTGAATGTTAATGGATTAAGCTCCCCAGTTAAAAGACATAGGCTGACAAAATGGATTAAAAGAAAATAAGTCATCCATGTGCTATCTGCAGGGGACTCACCCTAGACCCAATGATGCAAATAGACTGAAAGTGAAAGTCTGGAAAAAGATGTTTCACACAAACAGTAACCAAAAGAGAACAGAAGTAGCTATACAGTTGTTGGACAAAACAGAGTTCAAATGCAAAAGAAAGAGAGAGAGAGAGAGAGAGAGAGACAGAGAGACAGAGAGAGACAGAGAGAGAGGAGAGAGAGAGGAGAGAGAGAGAGAGAGAGAGAGAGAAGTGATAAGTAATGCAGATCGCTATTATGTATTAGTAAAATAGTCAATTACTAAAATAGTCAATTAGTAAAATAGTCAATTAGTAAAATAGTCAAAATATTTCTGCACCTAAACTGGGTGCCCCAAGATACTTAAGCAAAATCTGGCAAAACTGAAAGGAGACATAGATGTCTCTATAGTGATAATTGGAGACTTCAACACACTACTCACATCAATAAATGGAAGAACTGGAGAGAAGATAAACAAGAAAACAGATAACTTGAACAATATGATAAATAAGCTAGACCTTATTTACGTACATGGACAGAACATTGAACCCCAAATCAGCAGGTTATACATTATTTTCAAGTGCTAATGGATCTTTCTCCAGGATAGGTTACATTGTGGGTCCACAAAATAGGTCTCAATAAATCTAAAAGGACTGAAATTATACAAAGCACCCTCTCTGATCATAATGGAATAAAGCTGGAAGTCAATAATATAATAGGTATGAAAGGGGGAAATTTGCAAATATATGGAGGCTAAACACACTCCTAAAGAAGTAGTGGGTTAAAGAAAAAATTGCAAGAGAAATTAGTAGATATCCTGAGTTGAATAAAAACAAGAACACAATTTATCAAAACTTGTGGGATACAGTGAAGGCAGTGCTGAGAGGGAAATGGATGACCCTGAATGCCACATTAAAAAAGAAAAAAGGAACTAAAATAAAAGACAGCATGGAACACCTGGAAGAACAAGAAAAAGAACAGCAAACCTATCTCAAAGCAAGTGGAAAGAAAGAAAGAACAAAGATTAGAGCATAAATAAATGAAATTGAGAACACAGACAAAATCAACCAAACTAAAAGCCGTTTCTTTAAGAAGATCAATAAAATTAATGAACTCTTAGCTAGACTAACAGAGAACAAAAAGAGAAAAGACACAAATAAAATACAGAGTGAAACGGGGACATTATGACTGACCACACAAAAATAACAAAGGTTATAAAAGGATATTATGAGAAACTGTCTGCCAAGAAATTAGACAACCTAGACGAAATGGTCAAATTCCTAAAAATGCAAAAACAACCTACATTGACTCTACAAGAAATACAGGAACTCAACAAACCTGTCACACATAAAGAGATTGAATCAGTCATTAAAAATCTCCAACAAAAAAAGAAGTCCAAGTGAATTCTACCAAACATTTTTATAAGAATTAATACCAATCCAAAAACCTGGAAAGGAGGGAAAATTACCAATACATTTTAAGAAGCCAACATCACCCTAATATCACAGCCAGATAAAAAATACTACAAAGGAAGGAAAATTACACACCAATCTCAGATGACATGATCCTATATTTAGAAAATTCCACAATATATACAATAATGTTATTAGAGTTAATAAATGAGTTCAGCAAAGCGTCAGTATAGAAGATCAACATGAAAAAATCAGTAGTGGTTCTCTACGCTAGTTATGAGCAAACTGAGGAGGAAATCAAGAAAAAGATCTATTTACAATACCAACATAAAGACTTAAATATCTAGGAATTAATTTTACCAGGAATGTAAAGGATCTGCATTCAGAAATCTCAAAATATTGCTAAAAGAAATCAAGCAAACCTAAAGAAACAGAAGGGCATTCTGTGTTCATGCATTGGAAGGCCTAACATTGTGAGGGTGTCAGTTTTACCCAAAATGAATTATAGTTCAATACAATCCCAAACATCTTTTAATAACCTACTTACAGAAATACAAAAATCAGTTTGCAAATTTATTTAAAAGGGAAAGGGGTCTTGAATAGCTAAAAACACCTTAAAAACAAAAAGTGAATTTGGAAGACTCATGCTTCTTGACCTTGGAGTGTATTATAAAGCTACAATGGTCAAAACAGCATGGTATCACCATATAGACCAATTGATCAATGGAACCAAATTGAAAGTTCAGAAACAGACCCACACCTCTATGGTCAACTGATTTTTGATATCCCTACCAAGTCCACTTTACTCAATAGAATTGTTCCTTCAACAAAAGGTGCTGAGGAAACAAGATATCTGTAACCAAAAGAATGAAAGAGAACCTGTATCTCACTCCCTATACAAGAATCAATAAAAATGTATCAAAGACTTAAATGCAAAAGTCAGGGGCACAGAAATCCTAGAAGATCATGAAGGGAATACTATTCAAGATCTTGTGGTAGGTGGGGTCTCAAACCTTACGTCCAAAGCATGAGCAACAAAAGAAAAAATAGATAAATAAGACCTCCTTAAAATTAAACACTTTTGCATCTCAAAGGAATTTGTGAAGAGGATAAAAGGGCAATCTACTGAATGGGAGAAAATATTTGGAAATTATTTATCAGACATGGGTCTAATATCTATGATATGTAAAGAATTCCTACAACTCAGCAATAAAAAGTCAAATGACCCAATTAAAAAATGGGCAAAGTCCTAAATTGACATTTATCTAAAGAACAAATAAAAATGGTGGAAAAAAAAACCACACATGAAAAATGTTCAACATTTCTGGCTATTAGGGAAATGCCAATCAAAGCTACAATGAGGTATCAGTTCATAGCAACTAGAATGGATACTATTAAAGAGATAGAAAACTACAGGTATTGGAGAGGATGTGGAGAGATAGTAGTATGTTTTTATTTAACTCTGTATTCTGAATTTCCTTACATTGACAAGATTATTAAGACTGAATCACTGACCCAGAGAAAATAAGATGAAATTAAATTCTTAGCATGATAAGTTGTCTTCCCTGCAGTCTACAGAAAAGTCATATGGGGAAGTAAATAACTTTAGTGTATCAGTTTAACATGTGGCCCTCCCTGGTATAAGAAATCCTGACTAAATCTAGTGCCTCATGGGTCACAGCCACTGTGGAAGTTTGTGTGGCAGTTCCTAAAGTTGAATATGATCTGCCACATGATCTGGCAATATGACTACTAGGTATATACCCAGAAGAAGGGAAAGCAGTGACATGAACAGACACCCACACACTGAAGTTCATAGCAGTATTATTCACAATTGCCAAAAATTATTGAAACTACCCAGGTGTCCATCAACTGACAAATGGTTAAACAAACTGCTATACACATGATAGAATATAATTCAGCTGTAAGAGAATTTAAGTGTTTAAGCATGTGACAATGTGGATGAACCTGGAGGACATTATGTTGTATGAAGCAAGCTAGAAGCAATAGGGCTAATACTGTATGGGTTTGTTATTATGAACTAAATATAATGGGCAAATTCATAGAGTTAATAGTCAGAATACAAGTCATGAGAAAATAGAATGTGGTTTCAAAATGGAAAGCTGAGGTTTAATCTTTGCAGAACTGGTTAAACTTTGGAAATAAATAGAAATGATGAAAGCACATTATAAGGCTTGTAATTAGTAGCACTAATATATGGGTATGATAGTGATTGAAAAGGGAAAGTCTAAGGACATATATATCACTAGAATGCAAGCTAAAATTGAAACATGGGACTAAATAGCACAGCAAACCCTCTTGTGAAAAATGATTATGGTTAATAGTGCATATATAAGAATGTATTTCTCTGAAACGGAACAAAGGTATGTTACCAGGGTGATATTTGGGCAAAAATACAACCAAAACAAACTATGGGCATTAGTGCATGGTAATACATTAATAATCTTTCATCACTGGTAAAAATAGAAGCATGTGAAGTATAAGAAACTAGAGAAAAATATTACATATTGTTTGACTCCATCTATGCAAAATTTATTTACAGGTAAATTAAAGAGATGGAAATACATTAGTAGTTACGTGTGGCAGGAGAAGGATAGAGTGAGAGGTGACTATTAAGCAGTAGGGATTTTTTGTTTTGTTTTTGTTGTTTTTTTATTTCCTTTTCTTTTCTTTGGAGTAATGAAAATGCTCTAATATTTACTGAAATAATGAATGTACTCTTTAGATGAACCGTGTGGCTTATGAATATGTTTCAACAAAGTTGATTAAAAAGTTAAAGACACGTACAACACAAACAATCTACAAATATCTCAAAATAAAAATGTTTAAAATATTTGTCGATATTCAACTAGTTAGGTGTTTATATATGAGCTAAATTTTTACTTTTAAAAATGTCTTTATGGCCTTCTCCATTTCCTTACTGACACCTCTATGCACTCTTTCAGTATCCATTTTCTGTCGATGCCTTATTTCCATTTACTAGCCCTGATCTCCAGCTAAATTTCCCACATGATACAATCTGTTGTGTTTGTTTTCTGGAATCCATTTTGTGCCTCACCAGCTATGTGACTGATAAAGAATTTTTTAACTTTTCTCTTTAGAAGACTGAATTGTGGAAAATTAAACAAATTTGTGTAGTATTTCTCATTGTAGAGAACAGAGCTAAATAAAACACTTTGGAATATGAGATAGTTAAGCAACATGACATTATTTTTCCCCAACAGTCATTTAGCTTATGACTTCCAACTGTTAAATTCTTATGGCTCCAATAATAATTCAAATCCTTATTACAGGCTCAGATGAGCAGTTTGTAATGCATTAATAAAAAGATAATAATGATACTATTTAAGGATGGACAACCATGTAATTAACTCTGAATTGTTTGCACAAAGAGAGATAAATGTGTTATATTCATTGGCAGAATCAAAATAATGGCTATGTGTTAATTATCTTAAAGGTTTTGAAATGTCTGTGGTGTATTTTTAAATTAATAGGCTATATATATAAATAATTTCAATTTATAGTATTAAAACCTATCAATTATCAAAAATATTCTAGTAATTTAAATATCCTTTTGTATGTTGATTTTTGCTTATCTTGGACTAAAATTTCAGCATAAACTTCGAGTTTGATATGGTATCTCTCATAATGGCTTATCTTTTCCTTATACCGTACTAACACATTCTTGAAAAATTGGGATCGGGTGATGAAAAACCATAACAGCAAAAATTTTGAGTGGCAGCCATTTGAGAAACTCTGAACAAATTTCCCATAAATCCATGACATGGGTAATTTAAAATGAATCCATAGGCAACAAGTGATGCTGCCAAAATCTTTGCCATTTAGAAATGAAGAACACGATGAGCATTTAAAAAAATTTTCTCTCTTCTATCTTCAGAATATCCTACCCCTAAGCTCAGAAAGCAGAGTGTACTCAAGAAAAGAGATAAAACAGAATGAACTTACAATGGGCAAGTTATTTTAAGTGGAGTCAGGAGGCCACCCATGAAGCACCGCACACCTCAGCCAGGTATCACAACTGCCAAGGTATGCGAAAGGCAAAGCAACAGGATTCCTAAGGGCACCCGAACACCACGAACCAGGTAAAGACAGCAGTAAACGTTCTAACTTGAAGGTCATTTGGAAAGCCCAAAATATCCACCAATTATACTTCTTTGCAGACTATTTACATAATCTTCTTTTTCTTTAGAAGCCTTGTTTGGAAGCCCCCAAACGGGACACGATTTGGATTGTCACCTGAATTTGTGTTCCCTGAATTGCGGTTCTATAACCACCCATAAATGCTTCTACTGTCTTGCAGCAAAATCTGTAATTTCTCTGTTAACAATTCCAACATGAAAAACAGATAATAGGATGGTTCTTTCTGTTGAATATATGCGCCTTTTAAGTATCTCTCTTCTTACAGTAATACGTTACCAGTCCCCTTATATGTGAAATTAAAAGTCCTCTGATTACAGCAGGTCTGAGAAATAGGTTTCCAAACGAGCTACACCCAGAAGGGGTATAGTGAAAGAAAAGGACTGATAATAAGGTTCATTGAGAATGGACCTCTAGAAACGCTTCAGAGTTTTACAGGCAGCTGAGGACGGCCAGGGAAATGCATCTGTCCAAGAGTGTGATCAGTGATAGAGCAGAGGCGTTCGTTCTGGAGATGGCCCTGGGTACTACCATCTCCCCACCCTCACCCATCGCATCAGAGGGACAAACGCTCTTAACACCAACGCAGAGGGTCCTTCCCCTTTGCTTTGCACACCGTGTGGAAATGATAAGACTGCTCTAAGACCAGTAACATCCACCACATAAAACAAGCTAACAGCAAACCACAAACAACCACAAAATCATGGTACAGAGCTCATTACCATTTTTGGAAATCAGGGACTAGGATTAAAAAAGGATCAGATCCTTTCAGGAATATTTGGATGACAAGATGCAGTTGATAAAAAGATTGACTATATTGACCAGCCTAATATTTATATAGGGAGAGAATGTCGAAGGAATCCCCAAGACATTACACACACTGGTTTGTGCACAGAGCCAGAGGGACAAGGAAAGTAAAATCATAGGAATGAGGGTAGGGTGGGCTGGAAGGAAACTGAGCACACTAACAAAGTTGCCAACAAATTCATTCCTTACAAAATTTGCTTGTAAAATTGACATCTTCAAGGACCAGAATCTTCCCATCACTTAACCTGTTTTCAGAACATGGAGGAAACGAAACTCAGTAAACTGGAAGGAGAAGATTTTTTTGAGTTACTTAAAAACTGAGAAAGAAGAATTTCTTAGTAAGAAAAAGTTGTTATTAAAAAACATCAACAACAACAACTAAGGACAAAAATCACCCTTAATATTAAAACATTAAATTCAAAGAAACAGCAAGGATCACTTTAAGTTTGAGCATGCTTATTTTTCTAATGAAAGAAATAAGCCAAGAAAATACTTGATCTGTAAACACCAAAATGTTGAGAATAGTTATGATAATTTGAGAAGTTACTATTCTTTATCCAGAAATTATAGGAGATATTACTGAGAATTGTTAGATCTAATGATCAAGTAAGGTAGCCATATAGAAGAGAAAATGCAAAAACAAATAAAAAAGTATTAACTTTAAGAGGTATAATGGGAAAAAAGCTGATTCATAACACCTGCAAATATGAAGGAACATTTAAGGAAATAACAGTTTATGAACAAATTTTGGTGTTGTATGTATTAAATCTTTAAGAGGATGAAAATTTAAGTGTGTGTTTAATGAAATATAGGTCTGTCCTAAAGTTAAAAGACTAGTTTTCACAGAATAGAATGAGGAATGTAAGACAAGACTTTTAAATGAATAAAGTAAAGCTCATTGGTCACTAGTTATAATTTAATAAGCCTTATGTAAAGGTAAAGTAACATGGTTAATTATAAGGAGTTTATAAAAGCTTCTTCTAAACTGAAGTACTTAAATGACTAATTCCAGGAAGACATTCTTAATTAGAAACCTAAACTGATTAATGATAACAAAAAGTAACTTCATAACAGGGAAGTCTGTCAGAGACTAGTTCAATCTGCAAATTAAAGTGGTGATAAGGAAAGATAACCTTGATTTCATTGGGAATCTTAGGTTTTCATAAAATAAAGGAGAAAGTAATTTTTCCTGTACTACTAAAGGAAAATACCTATTGATTAAGATAATTATGGTAAAGGAATAGAATTAGAAAGTAAGGTACTAAAATTTTTTAAGTTCATTTGATGTATTATGCATTGCTTTGGAAATATTTAGAAACTGCATAAAAATTAAAAGAAATATGGCTAAGAGATTTCAAAATGAGTTGGGAGGTCATCAGAGCAGTCACACTTATGCATGTCTCAGCTGGATCCCAGAGACAGCCAAAGTAGATACAACCCCAGGTACTGGTGCTCCTGAGGGCTGTGGAGACACCCAGGTTCTCTGGTCATGGCAGATGG
The DNA here is from genome assembly GCF_030445035.2 of Dasypus novemcinctus. Lineage (NCBI taxonomy): Eukaryota > Metazoa > Chordata > Mammalia > Cingulata > Dasypodidae > Dasypus > Dasypus novemcinctus. The sequence continues at coordinate 512,519 of NW_026688131.1, read as the reverse complement.
CTCTGGAGTTAAGTGTCTTGCCAGTGGACCCTTGGAATTTGTGCTCCTGAGTGTGATGGAGATGGACTCAGATGTGACTTCTCTATGCATGCCTCTTCTGTCACTTTTGCTGAACCTGTGGTTGGCACTGGGGTTGGTGTATACTCAGGAGACTTGAATCTCTGGACTGACCACATGCTAGCTGGGCCCTGAGCTTCAGCACAGTTGCAACTCCTACTCTCCAGGTCATTGGTCTTACCCAGGTCAGTTAACAGGGAGGTGAAGATGGTCAACCCCCACACCAGGGAACCAAGAGTGCCTACAACTGCAAGCAGGAGAATCACATCCATTAGCTATATGGGATCTAAGCCCCCTCTCGATTTAGAGGTGGAGTGGCTATCACCATCCCAGGGTCCACAGGATGGAGGAATAAAATATGGATTATGTGGATTTACTGATATTCTACTATAGAACTATTGTGACTCTAGCAATGGAAGAAATTGTATCATTGATGTGGAGACAATGGCCATGAGAGTCGCTGAGGGCAGAGAGGGAAGAAGAGGTGTGATATGGGGCATTTTTGGAACTTGGAGTTGTCCTGAATGATATTGCAGGACAGATGCGAGACATTATACATCCTGCCATAACCCACTGAATGAACTGGGGGAGAGTGTAAACTGCAATGTAAACTATAATCCATGTGGTGCAGCAGTGCTCCAAAATATATTCACCAAATGTAAAAAAAAAAAAAAGAAAAATAAAAGAAGTAGACTTCAGTGTTATCAAACTGTCTCGTGTATTCAAACAAGTCCTCAATACAATGCATGGTGCCTCTCCATTTGAGTTATGTAGGATGATCACTATAACACCTAAAACAGGAAAAGTATCTGCCACATCTGGACATCTTTCTGAAGTGGATGGAAAGAACACTGTAGTTTCGGACTCCTGCAGCAGCCAAGGATGGCTCAGTATGGCCAGACATACAGTGGACATTGTCGCTAGGCTGGCCCTGTTTCACAGTGCTGATGGGTACTCGGCACCAGGCTGGTGAAACACGGGAGCCTTCCTCCAAGGGCCAATGGTGCTACAGCATGCTGGCTGTCTGAAGGACATATCAAGTGGAGCAATAATTACCAGATTAATATGAATAGAACCTAAACAAACACAATTGGCATTATGGCCTGCTCCCATGGAGAGACAACAGGTATGATATTGCAAACCTAGAACTTAGATCTATTAACTACAGCTCAAAGAGGGACTTGTGCATTGGTTAGTATTAAGTACTGTGCCTATATATCTGATGAGTATTATCAGATCTCTTCTAGTCTAGATCATTTGCAGAGGGATATTGAACATGTTAAAAGTCCTGGTAAACTTAATTCATTTTCTAAGTAATTAATGAACATACTTATAAGATAAAGGAATGGCTCTCTTAAGTACTCTCTTCATTTTGCTTGCCATATGCTTGTCTTGTTCTTGTCTATACTGTCATTGTGAGTTTACGGCTAGGGCAGTGCCTCTCTTCATATCTCCTCTAGCTGTCCTAGGCATAACCACTGCTATGGGAGCTTGGTTTGGCAGTTGTGGCAGTTTGCTATTATTTATGAATTCACAAAAGAGATATTGGTTATGTTTGTAACCTGGTCTGTCCCTCTGGGCATTATACCCTTTGATTATATTAGATTCAGCTGAGATGCCTATGATTCGATTATGGTAGGATTAGGACTTTGATTCAACCACATCATTAGGGTGTGCAGAGTTGAGTCCCTACCCCCTTGGTGGGCTATATATATACACACACAAACACATACATATATAGACAATCAAAAGCATGGAAGTAGATACACAGAGAAGAAGAGCGTGGAGGAAGAAGACAGCTCCACAGACATGGCAGAAGCCCTGGAGAGAGGGATGAGCCTGATAGTTTGCAGCTGAAGTGAACAGAGCAACTGAGAAGCCCTGAGCAAATGAGCCTTAGGCCAGCCTTTAGCTGAGATTGGAAGAAGCTGAGACTATGGAGTCTTATGAGGAAGAAGGAAGGCTGGACCGTCACAGACATCACCTGCCATCTTTCTTAAATATATGGCAACGATTTTGGGTGAGAAAGTACCTCTTATCGTACCTTGAGCTGGACTCTTTAGGGCCTTGTGACTGTAAGTTTCCACCCCAAATAAATACCCTTTATAAAAACCAACAGATTTCTGATACTTTGCACCAGCACCCCTTTCACTGATTACTATAGCAGTTTATACCAAACTGAGCAGGTCTACCATAATCTCTCCCTAGAGTTAACCAACAGCATAAAATAACTCCAGGAAGAATACAGTTTCCCATCAACTTTTGGAGGATGCTGCCTCTGAAGTCACCTGACCTTTCTCACTCCAGTATGTCATGGCTGACCCCTTGGGGCCCACTTACCACCACCTTCTTTATCTTTTTAGTGTGGCTATGTATCTTCAAAGTTCTGTTTATTTCTTTCCGAATCAAGGCCTTCCAGAACGAGACATTAATCATGCAGAGATTTCATCCAGTTCCAACCATGATGCCATACCCATTTTCTCTCAACCTCAATAGAATAGCCAGAGGGTTTTACATCTTGTCAGGCAGGGCCTACTGTCCTTAACCAGGAGGAAGCAGCTACAGAAGAATTACCATTGCCCGTCAGCACCTCCTAAGAATAAGGTTGTAAACTCTCTGAGGGGGGAGTGGAGACAGGTTAGGACAGGGAATGAAGGAAGGTGGCTGAGGCTCAGCAGAGAGCATTGCCATAGACCACACCTGTAACACCCTGAGGGGAAGTTTGCTACTAAAAAACAAAGCTGGAAAGTCCCCTCTGAGACCCTGACCAAGAGGTCCCATTTGGAACTCTTTCTGGGTCAAAGAGAAGGCCCAGATGACTCCAAACAAAAGGCTTTCTCATTGGCCCCTGAGAGATGACAGGTGGGGCAACCAATCAGAATAGCAAACTGCTGCAGCCCCTCCCCAACATTAGGAAAGGGGAGGAGTAAAGATCTTTAAAAAGGCCTAACCTGGGACTCCATGCAAACATCTCACCCTGTGGCACAGCCTGCAAGCCATATTTTGGATTGTGTACTGTTTTTCTTTTCTTGTTTCTTCATAAAATCTTTACTCCCTTTCCTAAAAGTAAATAGATAGAAATTGCAATAAAAAATTCAATAAAATTTTCAAAATTGCTGAAAGGATTTCACTCAGAGAAAAAGTTCCAGGGAAAATTCTCATGTAAAAACTAGTTCATGCAATGAATTTTTAACATCATGGGTTTCTGTGTTGTGTTTCATGATATTAAGTGCAAAGTGATAAGGATTTTAATTTAATTATAATATGAGATGATGCCCAAATTTGGTATAAATGTATAGTTTATGAAATATGTTTTAAATAATTTTGTGAAGGCCTAAATACTCTTTATGGCAGTATATACTTTATATAATGACTGAATATATTTTAACTACTATTAATCTTTAATATGTAAATCTGTGGTAATTTCTTCTGTTACCTCCTGTAAGCTTTCCATCACTTCACTCTCTTTCCTTGTATTCTCTACGGGAGCTTGATTCAACAACATTATAAAGACTCCAGGAATATTCTGCATGTTTAGAAAGCAAATTGCTTTTCTGCTCTTTCTTAAAATGGTGACCCTTACAAATGTGAAAAGCTATATTGTGTATGTGTATGTGTGTGTAAAGAGTATAGTGCATTTTATTGCAGCCCTATAGTATAGAGAGAATTGGAGATTGACAGAATATCCCGAGACATAATATAAATAGATAATTGCACATGTACATAATAAAATACCATACAGCTTTTAACATGAACTGTTTGACCATTTTTTAAAAGATTGATTTCATATCACTAATTTTAAAAGGTTGATGAAATATTTCATAATTTGTCTATACTCCATATGGTATTGTGAAATAGTTACCTTTTCCAATTTAAGCATCCTCTTTAAACAACTGTGTAAGCCTCCACAAATTCCTTATTTTTATTTAAATTTAGAAACAGAACTGGTCTTGATTATTTTTCTTGATTTACTAATATTTCTTTATCAATTCTTTTAACTTTGCAAACTTTGAAAAGAAAAAAGGCACATAAAAATGTCCAACTTAAAGGACTACTGCAAATAATACATATAATCACTCGTCAGGTGAAACACTGGAATCTCTAGCATATAAGAAGCCTGTAATTTAGACTTTTGCAATCAAAACCCTTTCTACCTTTACATTAAGGAAATCATTACCTTTATTTTCATGAAAGTTACTTATTTTCTTGAGAATTAAGCATGTTTGTATTGATATTAATATCTATGCATTATAGTTCAATGTTTTGTGTTTTAACTTTATACAGTTAGTAAATTTCAGGATATTCTTCTGTATCTTGATTCCTTCATTCAGAACAATGTATTTACATATCAGCATTTTTTGAGCAATGCTAATTTATTCATTTACAAAGTGTATTTTTATATTTTAGTAATTTAACATAATTTCAGTATGCATTGCATTGATGGACATGTTAGTGCTTTCCTGTGCTTTTTCAGTTAAATATTAGAGTACTATGACATTTTATCCTCATCTTTCTGTGTACTGGTATAGCATTTCTGTTATATATAGTGCAAAAAGAAGAATAACTGGAACATGAAGTGTATGGCTCCTCTACTTTAGTGCATACTAAGCAGTTCATTTCCTAAATAACTCTGCCCATGGAAATGTTCCCCAGCACTCGGTATTTTCAGTCTTTTTATTATAGAAATACTGTTCGCCAGTAGAGGCATCTGTATTGTAGGTTTAATTTGCTTCCCTCTGATTACGGTGGATCTGAGCATCTATTTTATAATGATTTTATAGTGTGGATACCCCTCCTGTGAATACCTGTTCTATTCTCTTCCTCCTTTTGCTACCTGGTTATATATATGTATTCCTTTCAATTCAGATAAATTATTTTGTTATTATGGATATGACTCTATGGCCGGGAATATAAATCATAAATATTTTCACAAAATTGTAGCATGTTTTTACTATCTTAATACTGCATTTCAATAGAAGTTTAAGTTTAATGTATTTAAATATATCAGATTTGTCCTTGAAGTTTAAGACTTTTTGTAGCACGTAAAAAAATATTATTTATCCACAAATCATGAAGACATTATCATAAAATATCTGCTGAAATTATTAGTGTATGTCTTCATATTTTGAACAAAAATTTATCAAAATTTAATTTTTATTCATGATGTTATAAACAAGTCAAGGTTCATTTTGCACCACGTATATGCAATTGACCCAGAACTGATATTTAAAATGACTGTCTTTTCTGTAAGTTTCCTATGTAGCACCTTTGTCATATAAATCAATTTTCCGTATGTTGGTGAGCCTAATACTTGAAATAATATATTTTCTTAAACAATATACCTTATAAATTCAACTTTTTATATGATTGAAGATTCACATTATTATATGTATAATATGAAAGAGTCACAAGACACATTAGTGAGAGATCCTATTTACCCAGCTTCCACCAAAGGTAACATCTTTCAAAATTATAATACAATATCACAGCCAGGCTATCGACATTTATACAGTCGTGATAGAGAACTATCGACATTTATACAGTCGTGATAGAGAACATTTCCATACCCACAAGGATCCCCCTGTTGTTTTCTTAGAGCTATACCCACCTCCTTCCTTCTACCCCATTCCTGACACCTGGTAACAAATAATTGTTTTATTTCTATAATGTTGCCCTTTCCAGAATGGTATAAATATGGAACTGTGTGCTATGTGGCCTTTTGGTATTGACTATTTTTCCAATCAGAATAATTCTCAGGAAATCCATCAAGGTTGTTGCCTGTGTCAATGTATCAGTGCTTCATTCCTTACTGTTGTTGAGGAGTATTCCATGGTATGGCTATCCCAATTTAACAATTTCCAGTTTTTAATATTGCCAAAAATTAAAAGGTATAATATGTATTTAAGGCTTTTTTGTGACCATTAGTTTTCATTTCTCTAGGATAATTACCTACATTTGCAATTGTTGGCACATATGGTAGTTAAAGACTTAATTTCTGAATCAGAGTGTCTGTGGCATTTTATACTCCTACCAGCAATGTGTAAAGTGATCCAGTTTCTCTACACACTTGTTAGCATTTGGCATTGTCATTCTTGATTTTTTTTTCCGTCAACCTGGTTGGTATGCAGTAATATATCTTGGAGGTTTTAATGCTAATTGCCCTACTGGCTAATCATATTGAACATCTTTTCATCTGCTTGTCATCTGAATATCCTCTTCAGTGAAATGTCTAGTCACTTCTCTTTCCCTTTCTATAATTTAATTGTTTTCTTTTCATTGTTGATTCTGGAAAGTTATTTATATATTCTAGACACAATCCCTTTTCAGATATATTACTTATATTTTATATATATATTACATATATTTTCTACCAATCTGCAACCTATCCTTTCACACTCTTATAGTATTTCACAGAGCAAAAATGCTTTTAAATTTTAATGGAGTCCAGTTTATGAGTTTTTCTTTTATGAATCATATTTTGGTATCAGATCTACAAACTCTTTATGCAGTCCCAATTCCTGAAGATTTTCTCCTATTATTTTTTGCTCCAAAGTTTTTATAATTTTTGTATAAGGATAAGTTTTAGGTTAAAGTTCTTTTTTGCATATGAATGTCCAATTGGTCTCACTGAAGGATGGTTGAAAACACTATCCTTTCCCCATTGAATTTCTCTTGAACCTTTGACGAAAATCAATTAGGTATATATGCAACTCTATTGATCCATATAACTATCTCTTTGCTAACACCAGACATTATAGCTGTATAATAAGACTTGGAATCTGAGAGTTTAATTCTTCCTACTTTTTTTCTCTCTCAAAATAATTTTTAACTCTTTTAGCACCTTTGCTTTTCATATAAATCTTAGAATAATCCAGTCTATGCCTACAAAATACTTTGATGGCATTTTGGTAGTAGTTTTATTGTATCTAAATGTTAATTTAGAAATAATTGGCATCTTTACCATGGACACAGCATTTAGGTCTTTGATTTTTTCATCTGTCTTTTGTAATTTTCAGCATACAGATCCTGTACATATTTTGATATCCCTATACCTAAGTATTTCTTATTCTCTGGAGTGATTGTAAATGGTAATACATTTTTAGTTTTGGTTTCCACTTGTACATTGTAAGTGAACAGAAACAAGGGTATTTTCTTGAGTGTTGATATTATATATTGTGAACTTTAAATACTCACTACTTAATATAGTTTTTATTTTCGATTCTTGAACATTACTACACTGACATTCATGTCTTATGCAACTAAAGTTATTATGAATTCTTTCCCAAAGTGCATTGACTAAATTATTTTACTTGCCTGATTAAAATGGCTAGAACTTCTAGTACTAAGGTGAGTAAGAGTGTTAACAGAAGATATCCTTGCCTCATTCTCAAGCTTAGAAGAAAAGCATTTAGTCTTTCACTGTTAATTATGACATTACAGGTAAGGCTTTTATGTGAATGCCCTTTATTAACTTGAGAAAATTCCACTCTATCCCTATTTTTTTCTGAGAAATTTTTTCATGAATGGGTTTTAGGTATTGCCAATAAAGTTTTTGCATCAGTTGATATAAGTAAGTATATGGTTTTGATTATTACCTGGTTGATAATGGTGAGGTACAGTAACTAATTTTAAAATGTTGCACCAGCCTTGCATCCCTGGAATACATGACACTTGGCTATGGTGTATAGTTATTTATATACATTGAGGAATTCTATTTGCTCACATTTTACAGATTTGTAAGCATATAACCATTCTCTTTCTCTTTTTAATATAACCATAGCATCTGTAATGATACCCCCAGTTTTAATTCTGATCTGGGTTATTTTTATTCTTCTTTCTTATCTTTCAGTCTTGCTAAATGTTTATGATATTTTAATATATTCAAATAAGCAGCTTTTTGTTCACTGAAATTTTCTATTGTTTTCCAGATTTCAAAATAATCAATTTCTGCACTTACGTTAATATATCCTTTCTTGTTCTTACTTTGAGGTTATCCTTTCATTTTACCTGGTTTCTCAAGGTAGAGATTTAGATTATTTGAGAACTTTCCTCTTTTCTAAGCACTCAGCGCTATAAATTTTCCCCTGTGTACTGCTTTAGCTGCACCCAACATATTTTGGTATGTTGAATTTTAATTTTGATTCAATTCTATGCATTTTTAAAATTTCCTCTGTGGTTCATTTATTACCCTTGAACTATTTAGAAGGGTCTTGTTTAATCTTCAAGATTTTGAAGGTTTTCCTCTTGCTGTTCTCTTCTTGATTTCTGGTTTGATTTCATTTGGTAAGAGAACATACTCTGAGATTCAATCTTTTACATTTGTTGAAGTTTGCTTTATGGTTCAGAATGTAGTCTAATTTGGTTACTGTTTCATTGGTGTTTAAAAAATATGTGTATTTTTTGCTTTGGGGTGAATGTTCTGTATATGTTCATTAAACTCTGTTGTGTCATTCATTTCTTCTCCTTGCTTGCTGGTTTTCTGATCAATACTCTATCAGTTGCTGAAAGTGGGATGTTATTGAAATGTACAACTATAATGTGGATTTGTCTCTTTCTCCTTTCAGCTCTATAAGTTTTTGCTTTATGTGTTTTGAGATTCTTTTGTTTGGTGAGTATACGTGTAGGATTATGTCTTCCTGGTGGATTGTTTATTCTTAAACATTATCATTATAACCTTTGTCTTGTAATTCTCTGTGCTTGGAAGTTTACATTGTCTGAAATTAATATTTCCACCCTTTTTAAAGAAAACTAATGTTTGCATGGGATACCTTTTTCATCCTTTGTCCATGTCATTGTACTTGAAATGAGTTTCTGGTAGACAGCACGTTGCTGGATCATGCCTTTTATGATCCAGTCTGCCAATCTATTTAACTGGTGTATTTTTTAAGTAATTATTGATATGTTAGGGCTTAGGTTTGTCATAATAGTATCTGTTTCCTGTGTTTCTCATTCCTCTTCTCTTTTCTATCACCCTGTGGGTTACTTGAACATTTTTTGAAGATTCCTTCTTAATATATTTATAGTGTTTTGGGGTATATTGCATTGTTTAGCTTCTTAGTGGTTGTTGTAGACATATTAGTCATACAAGAATTATCACAGTCTACTGGTATTTATGTTTTACTAGGATGAGCAAAGTGTAGAAACCTGACTTACATTTAGGGGACTTTACCTCCACTCTTTTTAAATATATTTATTTTAAGTATTTCCTCTGACTACATTGACCTCCACATCAGATAGTTTTGTAATTTTTGTTTAAAACTGTCAAGTATTATTGCAGGAACTCTTGATAATAATAAATTAATATATTTACTGCTATGTTTATTCATTTTATTTTCTTTTCCTATGTTTCAAGCCTTCTTTTGTGATCATTTCCTTTCTAGTTAAAGAACAGTCTGTCCTGATTTTTTAGTAGGTTTACCAGCAACATATTCTCTTATTTTTCCCTTCATATGATATCCTTATTTCCCCTTCATCCCTGAAGGGTATTATTGCCAGATAAAGGATTCACAATTCACAGTTGTTTCCTTTCGTTACTTGAAAAGGTTGGGCCATTTCCTGAAAACCAGTTCTGCTAAGTTCCACCAAGCCTAATCAGGACAGGAATCCTCACATCTCCTGATTCTTCTGGACAGCAGGTGGAAGGCCCTCTCCCAAGGACTGGAGCCTCCCACCCTTCATCAGACTGGAGTCAGGTGCCGCTAAGGCTCCTGTGGGGTGGGAGGAGGATTTGCTGGGTGTTGAGTGAGGCTTGGGGAGGAGAAGGCCAGGAAGACCAATTTCCCCTTATAGCGGTTTGATATGGTTATGAATTCCTAAAATAGATATTGGATTATGTTTGTAATCTGTTCTATTACTGGGCATGATTGAGTTATGATTAGGGCTTTGACTGGGCCAAGTCATTAGGCATGGCAAAGGACAGAGTTGGAGATTTTTGATGCTGGGGGCTTTTAATGTTGGAGTTTGATGCTGAAGTCTTAAGCTGGAACCCTAGGGATAGAGACAGAGCCATTTACCTGATAGCCCACAGCTGACCTTGTGGAGGAAACAGAGGTGCTGAGCCCAGAGGAGCCCAGGAAGCCTGAACCCTCGCAGACATCAGCAGCCATCCTGTTCCAACACATGGAAATAGACTTTGGTGAGGGAAGTAATCTATGCTTTATGGCCTGGCATCTGTAAGCTCCTACCCCAAATAAATACCCTTTAAAAAAACAGTCAATTTCTGATATTTTGCATCAGCACCCTTTTGGCTGACCACTAAACCCTTCAGGCTCCACTGAACCTGTGGTGGAGGCGGGTTTACGCTCAGTGTTCAATGGGAATAGGGCTGGTATTGCCAGTTAGATTTCTGTTCTGAGGTCTTCCTTCCATCCTCCTTTGGCTAGAGGAACAGGGATTTATGACTGTTCTGGGCCAGAAGCTTTTGCAGCACTGTGTTTGGGCTATATGAGAGACAGCAAGGAAGCGTCTCAAGTTGGAGGGTATGAGGGCAGTCTGCCTGCCCTGTTCCACCTTGCAGAAAATTTCTATGCTTGTTGGTGTGTTACCTCCATGTTCCTTTAACTGTAAGGAGAGGACACCGGAGGTACAGAGTTGCTACATCTCAGCAGAGATAGAACTACAAACTGTAGCTTTCTATTTTATTTCTAATAAATCAATATTATTGATACATATTAATAGAGCATAAACCCATCCAAAGAGTGCACTCAAGGATATTTGGTGTAACCGCATATTTGCGCATTCATCACCCCAATCAATCCCAGAGCACTTTCATTATTCCAATAATAATAACAAAAAAATTCAAACAAACAAAACTCATCACCTCTCAATCTCTATGCCTTGCTTGCTGTACATAGCTGCTATTCTTTTTTCCTTCTCTCTAGTATATTGGTATTTATATCTTGTAAAAACAGTCTTATGTATGCAATATCTCCCGTAATTCTTGTTTTATGTGAGGTTTTATTATCTTATACAGCACTTTGCCATATTGAGAAAGCTTCTTTCTATTCCTACTTTTGGAGTGTTTTTATCAAGATAGGGTGCAATATTTTGTCAAATGCCTTTTCTGCATCAGTTGAGAGGATCATGTGATTTTTCTTCTTCAATTTATCAATGTGGTTTATTACAATAATTGATTTTCTTTTGTTGAACCATCCTTGCATACCTGATATAACACCCACTTGATCATGATGTATAATTCTTTTAATGTGCTTTTCTTCCTTCTCTCTTGTATATCTGTATTTATATCTTGCAGCTTTTAAATTAAATAAATTGGCTATCTTATAGATAACTTACCCTTGTTTTTCTTCTTTTTCAAGAGATTCTTGTCTATTCTTGTGTCTTTGATTTTCTATTAAACTTAAGAATTAGTTTGGTCAATTGTTTCAAAACATCTATTAGGCATTTGATTAGTATTTCATTTGCTCTAAGGTGAATGTAGAGAGAATGTGAGACTCTTTATTGACTCTTCCAACCCATGTAAACATACTTCTCCACTTATTTATGCCTTCTTTAGTTTCTGTCAATATTGTGTTTAGTTTGTGACATAGAGGCTTTTTACGTCTCTTATGGTATTTATTCCCAAGTAGTTCATAATTTGTTGTTATTGTAAATAGTATCTTTAAAAATGTATTAATAACACTTTTGTGATGATTTATAGGAATGCAACTGACTTTTGTTAATGTCCTTGCATCTAGCAAACTTGCTGAAATTTCTTATTTATTTTAATAAGTTAGTACATAAATAATGAGTTTTCATTTTTCCTTTTCCTTTTTCTTCTTCTCCTTTTCCCCTTGTTTTACCTTATTTGTCACACTCTAAAACAATACTGAATAGAAGTGGTGATATAAACTACCCTTGATTTAAGTCAAAAGAATGGTTTATTTCTTTAATTTTAAAATATATATATATTTAAATTGAAAGTTTTATGTATTTATTTTATTTGTTTATTTGATTAGAATGTATGGTAATATATGGAGTATTAGTTTTTGTATGCTAGAAAATGCATTTTTCTTTCTTTCTCAAGCATAAAAGTAACCTTGGAATTACCATTCCAGTTTGGTAAACAATTTCTGCTTATAATCTCTAAATGTTGCTGTATTTGACTATAACATTTAGTTTTCCATGATTTTATATTTAAAGATTGTTGAAAATCTGATTCTTCTTTTCTGAAATGCATTTTTTTTCTTTATGAAAGTTTTCTGAGTTTTTAAATTTATTTTTTGGCAGCGACATTGCAAAACTCCACAAATGTATGTCATTATTTCATCTTGACATACAAGATCTATGATCTTGTCCACTAGTTAGTATTTCCTTTTGTACCAAAGAATCAAATCTTTTTTTGACTCAGTGAAATAATCTTCAACTGAGAGCTATTTTTCATGTTCCCTTTTGTTTTTCACCAAAGCCCTAATTTACAACACTACATCATCTGGATTTAGTCTTTATGCCCCTTGTGTTTCCTCTAAAGTGTTTTTAGTCTTTTAACTTACCCCATAATCAAAGTTGGCCTTTATGCTGTTTTTGATGCAGTATTTTCTCTTTCGTTTGCATTAAGTATTTCAGAGGTGACTATTTGCTCTGAACTTTGACCTTGGGTTATAGAGTCTCATCACTTGCTAGTGATTATTTTCCCTCCAAGGTCTTGTTTCATCTCTGCGGATGGTAGTTAAGTTCCAGCTTAAATTGTATCAACCCTTGGTCAGTTTTCCTCTGCCGTCTCCTGTTCCTTAGCACGGAAGAGGCTGCCAGGACCCCTAAGCAGCCTTAGCTTCAGGTTTGGTGAGTTGCTAGGCTCATCTTGCGACTCGCTTCCGGAGGGCATCTGTAAACGGGAGCAAAGTGGCAGCTGTGTGCTTCGGGAGTTCGCAACGTGGTTTCAGGCATCCGAGTTCTAATCAGAGGCCTGGGTCTCAAACAGGACTTCTCCATGTGCCCAAATGGAAATACACCTGTGACGACTGGGCAGGGACATAGCAGGAAACTCTGCCTTAGTAAGGGAAACTTGCAGATAGAGGATTTATCCTACCTCTGCTTCGGACTGTAACATCTCCTTAAAATGCTCGAGGTTTAGGTATTTGAAAGGCGTTCTATTGCACTTACCCTACACCAGCCATAGCTAATGTGTAACTGAGTGCACGTGGCAGTTCCACTATAACTTACTCACAAAATAAGCCCACAGGTAGTTTACCAGTTGCTGTATTATGCAAGGAATTAGAAATCCAATGATATAAAAAGAAAAGAGATGTGCCTAAAGTGGGGAAAATATCATCACCTACAGGGAAGTTCAAGAAATCTTTAGAAATAAAGCAATTCTAAATAAACAGTTAAGTGAGATTGCTGAGTAGATAGCAGTGAAGAGAAGTCAACATGCCAGTAACCAAGAGCATCAGTGAGGAGATATAAATTTTTCAAAGTTTCAATCACAATAGTGACCAGAGTCTAAGATTTTGAGGAATAAGTCCAGTAAGTGAGGCTTAACTGCACTATGGAAGAAAATATGAAACATTGTACATTCTTAAGAATAGTAAAACAAATTAAATGGAGAGATAAAGTATATCCTCTGATAGAATAACAACGTGTAGCAATTAAATTCTTTCTAAAATGCATTTAAAAGTCAATCAAAATTTTAGCAATGCCATTTGTTTGTTTTCATATATATTTATTAGCTAATTTAAATATTGTTGAGGTTAAAATGTAGTCAAACAATATTAAAGGTGAGTTCAAAAAGAGAATTTGACCTATCAGGTGTCAAGATGGTAAAAATAAAGTACAAGGTTTGATAAATAAATGTATTAGTAGTTTAATTAAAAACTACAGAGTCCAGAAACAAACCATAATGAATTTGGGACTTAAAAAATGATAGAGTAAGATTTTATAAGGAGATGAAAAATGATACACTGTTAAAGAAAAAAACACATATACTTGGCAAAATACATTAAAAATATATAAAGTGCAACTATAGGAAAATATACCTTATTTTTTTCTTTAACCTAAAAGGATTTTGAAAAATCTATGTACTCCTTTTAGATGTTTCTAGGTTGACGAATAAATTATTTCATCATAAATTTAGAGAGTCACAAAGGATGCAATTCCCTTCATTATTGAACTTTTCAAAATCAAACCGTTACATCAAATCTGAGACCTTTCCAAAGAATCTAACTACCATAGCAATTTACTACCCTTCATAATGTACAAGCATCTCTTCAAGAGTAAGAAAATTTATGGTGCACCTTTTCTCCTTTAATGTGATTCCATTCCATTTCTCCCACATAATTTTATCTGAATACAATATTTTTATGATTGGAATTATTTTACTGGCCGCTTCATCATATGTCCCTACCACAAAATTACGTATGAAAATTGGTTTTAAAGTTCTCTATGCTTATATGCTTCAAGCTAAAAATTAGTCTGGTTTGAGTTATTACTCAAAAAACTTTTTTTTAAAAAGCAACCAATTCTCATTCTTTTGTAAAATAATAGAAAGGTGATTGACAAAGTCACGTCTTGACCTTAACCAAAGATTCATTCTCAGGTGATTTGGTTTTAGGAAAGACAGCATAATATTGAGAGTCTGGAAATACATTTCTTCAAGAATATCTGTGAGCTACAGTTGGAAGACGGTTGCAGTAGAACATCTAGAATGAGAGAACTATAGCTACAGGATTCATCATGGATACGTTTCAATGTTTTTTTCTTGTCAAATTGTAAGCTACTAGTGCAAGGTGCTGTTTTAAACCATGCATATAAAATCTGTCATGCACATTTACATGCACAGATGTGATATCAAATTACATAACAGGAAACAAAATTTTAAAAATATAGAGAAAGATACCATTTCTGGATTTTGTTGACTTCAGCTAGAGGTTGCATGTGGCTTCCACTTTTACTTTAAATTTATATCTCTTATATAAGGAAATAAAGTCTGAAGCATGAAAGAAGGAGGGAAAGAAAGAAGGGAAAGGAAGAATAAGGATGGGAGGAATGAGGGAAGAAGTGGAGGAAGAAAGGAGAAAGGACTAAATCATAGAGGATATGTTTACTTTAAAGTCCCCAGAAGTTGAACAACTAAATATGATGCTCTAGAAAAAAATAGAGGAAGTTTTACACAGAAAACACTAGAAATAGTCAAAAGTTTACAAGACAAGACTGCAGGCTACCTCGGACACGATTATCAATTCTTTTATTGAGATATAGTCTATTAGTCTTCCTAAAAAAATAAAGTTAGAGAGTTCAAAAATGATCAGAATGAGAAAAAAATTTTTGTTTGCTTGTTTTAGCAGCTTAAAAATCTCAAACAACCAATAAGTAGGGCCTTTTCCATATAAACAAGAATTTAGAGTTATCCTTCAAAATAATGGCATGGACACATGCAATCTGAGTACATTTTACTTATTCTGTTTCACATCACTATTTCAAAGCATTATATTGAATATTATATATAAAAAACAATCAAGCAAATATACTATGTTCAAACCGATATGGGAATTGAGCAAAACATTTTAGCAAGAGAAATATAGCAGAAAAGCTGGTCTGGCGCACATAAAAATTTGCCCTTTGGAATATTCAGGGAGATATTTGAAAACTCATTCCCTTAAGAGCCACTGTGAAGATGGTTTTGCCTGTCTAAGCCATGCTCCCTATTGTGTCTGTGTACTATTAGCTATTTTCCCAGAATAAAACAATCACCAAGGTTATTGGTTATGCTAGACTGGAGAAAATAAGGCCATTAAAGATAACCAACTGTTTCTTTATATTTCTGGGAGTGGGAAGGGGTGGGTGTCCAGCCTCAGCTTTGGGGTGGATTAAATGCTTTAAGCCTCATTTCATAAATAGGGCAGATTTGCCATTCTCATAAAGGCTGAAATAAAATTCATAAACATAAATGAACGGCTGGTTTACAAATTTTCACAGTCTGATCACTCTGTGACTTTCCTAAATAAAGAGGAACTGTAAGCAGACTTTGTCCTAACTCAGACAAGGAAACCCACTTCCCATGGCTGGGAGGATGTGGCCAGGCAGGAGAAACAGACATCTGCTCTGGAAGAGGATATTGCGAATGTTGTTGAGGAGCTCTGCAGCAGTTTGATATTATTTATGAATTCCAAAAAAGAGATTTAGATTTTGTTTGTAAATGGATCTGTTCCTCTGGACAAAATACCCTTTGACTATATTAAATTCAAAGGTTTTACATGTACTTAATTAAATCAAGATTAGGGCTCTGATTCAACCACGTCATTCGGGCAACTTGGGGCTGAATCCCTGCCCCCTTGGTGGGTTATAGTAATGGACACTCACACAGAAGAATAGACACAGGAACAGAGAGAGCTCCACAGACATGGCAGAGGAGAGAACTTTGACCCTGGGGCCCCAGAGAGAGCTGGCCATTCCCTAATAGTTTGCAGCTGAAGAGACCAGAGCCCTGAGCATCTGAGAAGGCTTAGAAAGAAAGGAGCCCTCCAGCCTACAGCTGAGATGGGAAGAAGCTGGGCCCACAGAGCCTTAGGAGGAAGAGGAAGGCTGGACCTCCGCAGAGATTGGCGACCATCTTGCTCCAACACGTGGCACAGACTTTGGTGAGGAAGGACCTCTTATGGTACCTTGAGTTGGACTCTTTAGGGCCTTATAAGAGTAAGCTTTTACCCCAGATAAATACCCTTTATAAAATCCAACAGATTTCTGGTACTTTGCATTAGAATCCCTTTGGACTGACAAATACAAGTCTTTCCACACTCAATGACACTTTATAGTCTTTCCACACTCATTGACCATGCACTCATATCACAGAATATAAAAGAAAAAGCATTAGAAAACTTAGTTTGGATGGCACTTGAGTCTATCTTAGAGAAAACAACCTCAATGTTAAACCTCTTTTCCAATATTATCAGTCTTCAGAAAGGAGATTAGATTCAGGCATTATCACGTCTTTTTTTCCCACTAAATGTTCTGAGTCATTATTCCATTAGTAAAGCTGGCTTCAAATTACAGAGAACAAATTGTTCCACAGGGAATACAATCTTAGGAAAAAAACAATAATAATAATAAGCAATAACAAGTGACAAATAAGTAATATCTTAGAAACATGAAATGTGACCCAAGGAATGACTGAATGAGAAAGTCCAAAACTGTGTACAGAAACAATAGTCTATAAAGAAGTTTCACATAAGCAAGGGTAGAACAGACTAACCAAAAATTGAGCCTGGATTTATCAATTTTTGGCAGAATGGGGGTCTAATTTGGTAATGCTAGAATGGTTATATTAAGTTTTCTCTCTTACATACAAATAACGGTCATATATTTTTGAAAAATAACTATTTGAAGGCACTGGATAACTACCAACACAATGTAAACATCAATTGGTGGTAGAAACGTAGAAAAACTTCTCTGAGAATTATGTGTATGTTGTTTCAACAGATGAAACACTCCAGTTCTCCCAGTTAGATTACTCCCATTTAGAAAAACTTCAGTCTTATTTTCTTCAGTCAGAAAACAGAGATCAGAGTGGCCGAAAGGGCAGGAAAATGAAAGCGAAAATTCCAGAAAGGATAGCAAAACAGAAGGGGAAATTCAAAATATTTATGTAAATCCACCCAAATCTTTGACTGCCCATTATACTTCATGTGCCTGAGAACACAGTCACAAGTAGAAGGATGAAGAAAAACTGCTTTTGCATCTGCTGCACATCACAGAAGAGACAGAGTTCATAGCGACAGTAAAAGCAAATGAATTTATCCGCTACAACAAAAAAGCAACATTCTTCAATACAAGACAATTAAATCCATAAACTCTACAAGATATATTCAATATATAATAAAATTTATTAGACAAGTAAACAAACTTAGAAGAAGTTTGGAAAATTTGGCCAAATGTCAAAAAAATGCAATCAATGGAAACCAATTGTTATATGACCTAGATGTTGAAATAAACAGACAAGGACTTCTAAAAAACTATTATTAGTATGGTCAAGATAAATATGGTCATTTTTAATATTTTCATTATGAATATGTTCATTATGAATTATGAATGAACATATGGGTCAATTGGCAGAGAAATAAATGCCACATAAAAACAACCAAAAATTTAAACACTTAAAGTTAAATATCTGAAATGATCAAATTGCAGACAGAAGAACTAGTCAGTGTACCTGAAGAAATATTTACATAAATTATTCAATTTGAAATATCAGAAAGAAGAATGAACAAAGAATATCAAGTGAAAATGTCAAGTGACCATGTAGTCTAAGACACATAAAAATGTAATTGGGATCCCTGACAGAAAAAGGAGACAAAGTAGGCCAGAAGAAAATAATTGAAGCAATAGTTGCAAAAATCTTCAAAATGTATTGAAAAATCTCTACAAATTCAAATAGCTCAACAAACCCAAAGGATGATGAAATGAAAAAATCTACTGAATACATCATAGCTAAACTTCAATAAACCAAACTTGACGTTTCTTGAAAAAAACTAGTTTAAATCACAGACACGTTACATCACAGGACCTAGGATAAATGATGGCTAACTTCAAATAAGAAACAATGGGGTCCAGGAGAAAATGGACTGGCAAGTGAAAAATGATGAAACAAGTAAACAACAAAACTGTCAAAAGGAACCTGAAAGATGGGCTGAATAAATGAAACTCTTATGTTCCAAGATTATTGCATTCCAATAAAAT
Organism: Dasypus novemcinctus; assembly: GCF_030445035.2. NCBI lineage: Eukaryota > Metazoa > Chordata > Mammalia > Cingulata > Dasypodidae > Dasypus > Dasypus novemcinctus. Next base: position 493,796 of record NW_026688131.1, on the reverse strand, counting down.
ACTTCAATATTAACTCTAAAATCACTTGATGGTTAAGAATGCCTGTTATAAAAACCAGGACAATCACTAAAAATTTCTAAGAGTTATAGCACAAGTCATGTGTGGAAGAAACTAACTGAAACCAAGAACATAATTAGCCAAAATAATTTGTTGGAACAATGTTTGGCACTCAAACAAGGTTAGGAATATTGCCAGTTTCTACCAGTCAGACTAGTAAAACTCATTTCATGGGACAATAGCATAATTAGAAGACAGGTAAAGAGAGAGGAAAACATTCCCCATAATGAGAACAATCAATGAATCACAACCAGCCCAGAATTTTATTTAGAAGACAGAATTAGCCATGAGAACATTAAAACAATTATAACTGTATCCATTATGTTTGATATGTTGAGACATAGGAGATATAAAAAGAAAAGATTAGTGAAATTGATGTCAAGATGAGGAATGTAAGCACAAATACATGGAAGACAGCTCATAAAGATAAAAGGGTCACAACAGTCCTAGATGTGTATGTTTCTAATAATAGAGCTTTAAATTAGATGCAGCAAAACTGACAGAACCAAGAGACAAATACACAATTTACAATCTTAGTTGGTGATTTTCACACCCATTTCTTAAGAACAGTGGTTAGTCCTGGTGGGGTGGTAGGATTGACTTAAATGATGTTTGAGGGAAGGATTGAAAAAAGTTGTCAGTATCTTGAAAAGCCATGGCTCACTTAAAACAGAAAACATTTGTCAAAACTCACCAAATGGTATATGTAAGATATATGATTTTCAAACATATTAAGTGCACATTAACGAAATGGAACTATAAACAAATATTGAACTTTAGATGGTGTGTTTCATATTTACAGTGACATGGGTTAGTGATTCCAGATCTGTTTTCTCTGTATCTAGTCTTGAGAAAATGGCTAAATATATTGAAGATAAATAAAGAATACCAAATTTCCCACTTTGAAGAATGGAACTACATAAAAACGAGGAATCAGTGGTATCAATTAATAGGGCAGGATGAGTTATCTTATACATTTGAAACTCGTTATCTCTGATCTTGCAGGAAGCTCTAGGTTTGAGCATTATCTGAGAGCTCCTCATTTTCTGCTGGAATCATTCCTCTAGAAAAGCAGTGAATAATCCCAGAGAGTCCTCCATAGATAGTATTAGGAACCCCTTTGATAAAGCTGATTCAACAGGGAGGAAAAGGGCAGATGTTCATTGTAAGTTGATAACATGAGGGGATGTTGAATGAAGGGTGTCTGTGAACCCTCTGTACTTGTAGCTTTGCTGTAAGTCTAAAATTGTTTCAAAATAGAAAGTTATTCTAAAAAGCCTGATTCCCTAGTGCCAGAAGATATGTTTTCAGCTACTCAGTGTCAGATGATATATAATTTTCAAGACTACCTGAGCACTCTCATGGATTGTTAAAACTTCCATCAGTTTCATAGTTATCTTTGATTGGTTCATGCACTCCCCTTAAAATGGAATAAGGGTCTTTATAGATCAGTTTATAGCTGCTGGTAGCTCCTTTGCATTACGTTTTTGTGACTGTTATGATACTGATGGTTTGTTTACACCATGAGTATGATGTCTAAGTACACAGAAACCCGTAAAACAGACTGTGTGCTGAGAGTGTGCCCTTCTGGAAGGCAGGGAGTCCTTCAGCTCCATTGCTGAGCTCTGTGCTTGGAGAAGACGGTCTCGTGCTTGTTCAATTATCCTTAATGGACTTTCTCAACTGTATCTCAAATCATATATGTGCTGATAATACAAATCTCTCCAGGCTCTGTAATATAAAGCTAATTCCAGTTAGATCCCTGAATGCTGCAAGCAACTTTTCTTGGGTAATTTTGTATGTTTATAAAAGTATCACACATTAACTCTACAAAAAGTATAACGAAGACAATAAAATTCATCTGTAACTCCACCACTGAAACTAAATCATCATTTTACTTAGCTTATACTTTGTCTATGACTATGTGTGTTTTAGAAATATGGGGGATCTTTAAACTGTACAAGATAATTTACCTCCAATCCTTATCATATAAAATATGCTATTACATACATCCTTTAAAAATATTTCATATGCAGCAGTTCCCTTACATGTAACATCTAAACTGTGAATTTGGTAGTTGCATCATGAATTCATCTACTTTAAAAAAGGAAATTGGGACTTAGTAGGAGAAACCGACTTGTCCAGGCTACCGAATGACAGAAGAGAGACACTGCACCTCAGTCCTCGACAATGATATAAGATTATTTGTAGAAACTACATATCAATGCACTCTTCAAAAAATATGCCACTGATTGGAGCTGACATCCTAAAAATGTCTGTTGTGTGTAAGTTTCCAAAAGCCATTTATTTATAATTAACAAGTATATATTAAGATGCTTTCTTAGATGAGAATATTTTATTTATTCAGCTGCCACAAAACCCTTCTGAGAATAAACTGCTTCTGCAAGATGAGATTCTCCTGTATAGTTTACTCAAAACGTAGCATGAAACATAGGGAAGCATACTATTTAGCTGAATATTCCACTTTGCTTAATCCACTATAATTGTGATGAATTACCCACTAAGGTAGTAGCAATGCACAAACAAATCAATTAGTGTAGCATCTAAGTCCACATGATTAAGATAACACACCATTAAAAAAGGGTACATAGGAATATTGTGCTAAATAAATTATGTGTTCATAAAAATCAGTTTGAGCAGAACATTGACAAATTTAGGATTTAAAATTTAATTATAAAGGAAGAACCTCTACTACCTTAAATTAAGAGCCCAGTTTAAGAAAAAGATAAATATGAGAAAGCAGTCAGAGCAAAGTGCACTTACTATGAAATATAAAAACACTGTGCCCTTGCTATGAAGTATAAAAACAATAGAGCCATGTGCCCTTGCTATGAACTATACAAACTCTAGAGCCATGTGTCCTTACTGTGAAGTATACAAGCACTAGAGCCATGCATTTTCACTCACTGGCCTCCTTCATGCATAAATATCTATTTTCCTAGAAAAATAAATAAACAAAAGGCGAGTGCAAATTTTTGACATATTTCACACATATAGAAAAGTCCAAGTGATTGTATAACCAGCAACTGTTTTGCCACTGCTGAAATTTTATAACTGCTGTATGTTGTGAATAGTAGCTTCAGACTCATTTTTTAAAATGAACTAAATTTTATAGTTGAGGTACCGTCGCACCTTTTTCCAAGTCACTACTTGTTCTTTCCTACCTAAAGTTAATCATCATTTTGAAATTTTAGCCTAGCCTTTCTATTTTTTTCTGCATTTGTTTAGATCTATCCAGAGTATATAGTATTGTACTATAAATTATAGCACATATATAAAGATATATGCTCTATACTATTCTACTGAATGAACACACCATGTTTTGGTTATTTTTTTAGAAGGAAAGTAAAGCTGTTGCTATACTTTCATTATGCCAGGTCATACTGTAATTAAAATCCATGTGTCTCTTAATGTGCATGTGTGAAGGTTTTCTAGTTAAAAACCAGGATGTGAATTGCTTGCTCATTGGATAGACTCATTCTCCACTTAAGTGGATGTTGTCAAATTGCTCTCTAAATTGGATTTACCAATTTCCGTTACCACTAGTACCACAAAGATTCACCTTCTGCCATCAGACCAACAACACATGGTATGGTCAGACTTTTTAAATGTTTGTCAGGCTAATGTCTGTGAAATACATTTGCATTTACCTGATTATTATTATGACCGACATGTTCTCATATACTCATCTTTGAGTCTCCTCTTCTGAAAATTATTTTCCATGCTGCCATTTGTTAGGCTGTATGCCTTTTTCCAAATCTAAGATTTATTTACATATTCTGTGAACTAATTCTTTGATAACTTCATGCCTTGAAACATCTTCTTGTAGGCTGGGTTCATACTTTTCAAAATAATCTGTTTTTTTCATGTTTTTACATAATCATATTTATTAATATTTTCATCATTTTGTAAAAACTTTTTTGGTAGTTTTATTTTTTTAATTAAATTATTAATTTGTCTAAATTATTTTCTAGGAAGTAAGTATAGAAATTATTTTTTGTCTTATGGGATTCTTGACTGAGAGATAAATATTATTAAAGGGTCCTCAATTTCACAGCTGCTTTCTCACTCATACCCACGTGTCCTCTAGGTGTGCAGCTTTTTCTGGGTTCTTTGGTAGGTCCCATTTATTTATATATATATATAAATCCTACCCCAATACCACAAAGTTTAATTATAATACATTTTGATAGCTGAAAGGGCAGATTCCACCAGGCAAACAAGTCAGTATTTTATTCATATCAACTATTCTTGTCCCATTATTATCTGCCTCCCCCCCTCTTTTTTTTCTGTACCACAGTCAGGGATTGAATATCAGACTTCATATGTGGGAAGCTGGCACTCAACTGTTTGAGTCACATCCATTCCCCTATTTCCTATTATATTTTGAAAGGAGTTATTGTTGATCTGTGTCCATCTTGAATTCAGCAAGTTTTATCCAAAAAACGTTATGACCTCTCATTTTATGTTTACTTTTCCCTTGGAAATTTCTGCCTTAATAAATATATTATTTGCAAAGAGGTCAGTATATGCCAAGACATTAGTATCTTTCTATTTAGTGCCTTACTATCATCCCACAAGTCTTGATATGTATTACTTCCTTAAATGTGTACTTATAAATGTTTCATTTCATTATATTTCTCCTTTTATCCAATGCATTATTTAGAGCTGCATTTGTATCTTTCACACACAAGCACTTTTATTCATTTTTATTTAGGTATAATTTACTTAGAGTAAAAAGTCATCCTTTTAGCTTACAGCTCAATGCATGTTGCCAAATATATACATTATGAAACAACTGCCACAAACAGAACATAGCATAGATCCGACACAAAAATCCACACACCTCTTTCTGGTCAATCTCCTTTACCCCTTCCCATTTGGTGGGTTCGAGTTCTTATTTTTACAGTATTTTTTTTTTTTTTGGCTGTTGAATTTTAATATAACTATGCTGTGGTCTTAAAACATAGTCTTGTATTTTACATGCTTTCTGAAAGTGATGAACAATTATTTTGTGATCTAATACCTATGCTTGTTCATAAATGCGTAAGTTACATCACGGTTCAATGCATACTCTTTTTGTTGAATGGACAGTTATAATATTATAAAGGGAGAGATTGCATCATATAAGTATATGATATGCAGGTGAACATGCACATATACAGATGCATATAAACTTATAAATATATGATAGACAGGTAAACCTGCACATATGTAAATCACATATATATCACAGATATGGATGTATAAAACAAACCATTAATATCTAATGGGAAATTGGTTTATTATTACGGATTTCTGAATGGTCTGGATTTAAGACATCCAAATGTTAGGCTAGAGAAACTGGTTTTCAGGGACAGCTTGGCTGAGTTTGGGTCAAATCGTGGAAACAACTCAGCATTGACTTCCTGGCTTCACCTCTAACACTCGAGGATATGTTGCAGTGCGTAGTTACATTTGCACTTAGAGGGCTGAGTGGCATTTTGAAAATGCCTGAGTAAGAGTGGCATGAAGAAGGGGTGCGCTGCACTGCGAATGGCCAGAGCAGACATGACTTTCATAGGCGAGTTCTGAGTACTGTGTAAGGGGAATAAATGTAAGACCAAACCTTAAGAACCAACATGGTTTGAAGGAGAGGTTGGGAAAACAAGCTAGCAAATGCCAGAGAGGTGGCCATGCCGTCTGTGTTATAAAAATCACACAAGCATTTCAGTCGACGCTGGAGCATGTTCCCTGGCCCTTCACATCCAGGTTTGGATGTGAAAACATGACCGTGCCAGCTGGCTCCGCTTTAAGTCAGGGCCACTTGTTCTCCCGTCCCTGGACGAACATGCCCTGCTTCTCCTCAGTTCAAACATCTCATTTTCTCTGTTCCTCCCTCTCGGCTGATGTTCTTGCCTTGTAATTCCCTAAGACTGTAGAACTAAAGAGACTTTGGTCGCAGCACCAGTAAGCTGGAATCATAGTGGTTAAAGTAATCATTTTTTACAATATAGTAGGAAGTCCAGAAGTACTGGTGTATCTTCTCTGGGATGTTAAGGACTTAAGGGTGTGACTTTTGTCTTCATTTCTCAAAATAATTGCCAAGCATCCTGATTTACATCAGCATTCCAGGTAGGAGAAATGAGGAATGAACAAAAAATTCAAAGTAAAAGGCAGGGGGCTTTATCTTGGGAGACTTTCTCCTTTTGTTTGCATAATTATGGCACATGACTGCACATCCCTGCAGTGGAGATGTGGAAATCTCATACCTTATCTTCCCATCCTGTGTATCTCCTTCACATTGGTGCTAATCTGTTGACTCACCTGGTTTGCATGACGCACCAGGCAGGCCTCCTGTGGTCTGCCTTACCTGGCATCTGCTTTCAGCATCTTACTCCAGGGCCAGGTGTGTGTGCTTAGCCTCAGGTGTGTGGGTCCCAGCTCCTTCCAGATACCCATGAAATCTGGGTCGGTGGCAACAAAAACTCTATGGATTTTGAGGTTCCAGCTTGTGTCTGCAGGTTCCAGCCTGTTCTCAATTTCCCCTCATTTACCTCCATCTTCCCTTTCTGCCTGCCTTGTAGACATCTTCAAGCTCCAGCACCAATGGTCAGGTGTGAAGGCAACAGGCTTAGAATGTACTAACCAGATTCCACAGCTGATGAAGGTGAATGAAGCCAAATCTCTGCAATTGACTCTTTCTATAGAGATGTCAATATAGAGATGAAGATAGAGATGGAGATGGAGACCGAGGTGAGGATGGAGACAGAAAGATGGAGATGGAGACAGTGAGATGAGATGATAGAAATGGAGATGGTAATGGAGATGGAGATGGAGATGAAGATAGAGAAGGAGATGGAGATGGAGTAGAGATAGAGATGGACATGGAGTAGAGATAGAGATGGAGATGGAGTGGAAATGGAGATGGAGATGAAGACAGAGATATGGAGCTATGGAGATGGAGAAAGAGAGGTGGAGATGATAGAGATGGAGATGGAGAGGGTGATGGAGGTGGAGGCAGAGCAGAAGATAGAGTTAAAGAGAGAGATCTCAGTGTCTCAGTAGCAGTAATTCTGCTCCTGTAGTTGAACCTTGAATGTTGCACCATTTCATGTTGGAAATAAGTTTTGGATAACTAGGTCTCAGTGAACACGTTGTAACTTTATTTTTAAATTATATTTTGTCATAACGTAATATGAAAACACAAGTTTTATTTTACTTAGAATATATCTAGCATATCTTCAATACCCCATTTTCAAATATTCCTTGTTTATTTGCAAGTCTCTAATAAACATATATACCTTCATTTAAAAACTTTAATGCAAATTTATTCTTTTAATTGGTGATTAATTGTTAATTGTTAATTAATTGTTGCATTTATATTTAATCACATATTTGAAATTATTTCATACATAATAATCTGAGTTTCTTACTTGCCTTCACATATCTGTGCTTCTCTTTTATGTCCCTTGTTGCCATTGGATTAAGTCCCTATATTTTCTTTTTATTTTCTTTTGCTTTTTTTGGAAAGGTACAGAGAAAATTCCATTTATTTAGTTATTACCCTTAAAATTTTAGCAAGCTTATTTAAATTTTCAATATTTTTAAAAAATATTTATTTATTATTATTATTTTTAAATTACATTAAAAAATATATATAAGGTCCCATTCAACCCCACCGCCCCCGCCCCCCACTCCCCCCACAGCAACACTCTCTCCCATCATCGTGATACATCCATTGCACCTGGTAAGTTCATCTCTGAGCATCACTGCACCCCATAGTCAATGGTCCACATCATAGCCCAGACTCTCTCACGTTCCATCCAGTGGGCCCTGGGGGGATCTACAGTGTCCCGTAATTGTCCGTGAAGCACTATCCAGGACAACTCCACGTCCCGAAAACGCCTCCACATCTCATCTCTTCCTCCCGTTCCCCACACCCAGTAGCCCCCATGGCTACCGTTCCCACACCCATTCCACATTTTCTCTGTGGACATTGGATTGGTTGTGTCCATTGCACACCTATGTCAAGTGAGGGCTTAGATTCCACATGGGTACTGGATGCACTCTTCCCGCTTCTAGTTGTAGACACTCTAGGCTCCATGTTGTGGTGGTTGACCTTCTTCAACTCCATGTTAGCTGAGTGGAGTAAGTCCAATAAGTCAAAGTGTAGGAGCTGAAGTCTGTTGAGGCTCTGGGCCTGGGTGTCATATTATCAGTCCAGAGATTCAGATCCCCTACATATATCTTAAACTCAGCACCAACTACAATTCCAATAAAGTAGCATGCAAGTCTTGTGAAAAGAGATCCCCTCTGAGTCCATTTCCATCACGCAGAAACACCAGCTCCAAAGAAGGGCCATCTGTCAAGGCAGTGAACCCCTTCTGCCATGACCATAGAACCCGTGGGTCTCTTTATCCCTCAAAAGAACCAATACCTGGGGTTGTATCTACCTTATCTGTCTCTTAGACTCTGTTCAGTTGTACATAGGGGTATTCCTTCTGACAACCTCCAGACTCTTTTTTAGAGACTCACAGCCTTATAATCTCATTTCTCCTTTCCATTTCCCCCTTACATTAGGTCAAACCGCTTCCCGAAGTCATGTTATTATATGTAGACAGGTATATTCTGCTGTTCCGCATTGAATCTTTAATTCAAGGTCATTTTCTAGTTGCTTCTTCAGCTGGTATGTGGTAGTGATCCCTCGGTGCCAGGGAGGCTCATCCCCGGGTGTCGTGTCCCACGCTGGGGGGAATGCATCACATCTACACGCTGAGTTTGGCTGTGAGAGTGGCCACATTTGAGTAACATGAAGGCTGTCAGGAGGAAACCCCCAGGCACAATGCCACAATGCTACTCTAGGCCTTGTTCTTATTGCAGGTGCATAGGCTCAAAATTTTCAATATTGATAAGAAAGTCTAAAACTATCCAGTAACCCTTTTCTTTTCCTAAATTAACCAAAGATCTTAGCATAATTTAACTACTTAGGGACACTTTCCTGCCATCCTTTTCTTGGTATTGCTCTCTGGAGTGGTAGTTTTCCCTTTTAAATGCACAAAAAGCCTAGACAACTTTTTGTAGTCAGGAGTTGGAGCTATCTTATATTAATTGTTTGCTCACAGTACTCTTTAATATTTCAAGCCTTGTCCTTGGGAATACTAGTCCTTGCTGAAGTAGAGTGTGCTAATACATCTTTTAAATCCCTTATCTTCATTGCCATTGCCTAACCATTTATTTTGAGTCTCAGTTATTATTTCTGTATTGTCTTGCAATTGATTAGCATACTCAGCTGTTTACAGTCCTGCATACAGTTTATCCTGACAATTAATTTTGCTTTAAATTTTCATAATTTAAATTTTCTGATTTAAAATTTCTAAATATGTTAACTATTTTCTCTTTTTGAGTATTTCATTTCATGACTTTATCTTCATTTATGTGGATAATTTTTTTTCACTGACCTCTGAAAATCCTAAACATACTTATTTTAAAGTTGTCTTCGTTTTTCTCTATTGTTTCTTTTGACCTGGAGTGAATTCATCTTGTAATCATGGGTACTATTGGCTTTCATTTTCTGTGTTTGTATTCTTTTATGTCTTCAAAAAATGCAGATTCAACAACTTCAGTAGGTGTTATATTTTGCTTTATTTCTGCTATTTCTGTTTGTTTTTAAAGTATTTTTCTGTTTTCCCTTGCATTCTGGTTGCTTGTAGCTGTCTCCTCTCAGCCCAGGGAATCTTTTTTGGGGGTGTCTTGGACCTTTTCCAAATGGTTACATCTAAGATCGTACAAATCTGATTCTAAGTTAGTGAGTGATAACCTAAATGTGAGCCAATACCCATGCCATCCAGCCCCTCTGGAGGGCGGCTGTGCAAAGCTATACCTTTCTGCCCATTAGGGAGGGAGCTTACAGTAGCCCCTGGTTTTGGGAAAGGAGCCTGACTCCAGGCTCCTACCTCAAGAGGCAGCCTTGGGGAGGACCTTCTCTTTCTTCCCAGAAGCATAGAGGACATTCATATTCTTGACAAACTCTCCAGTGTGACCTTCTTGAACAGCTCACGCTCCTGATTTCCCTCCCTGCCCTTGGATGCTCGTTTTAGTGAGTTTTGTAGGTGCTTCTTCTCCCAATTTTTAAGACCACCTGTTCTTAAAGAACACCAGTATGCTGATAATTCGTCCGTTTGTCTCTCCAGCCCAGACCTCCCTTCTAAGCTCCAGGCGGCTGTGTCCAGGTTATTCACTGGCCTCACACACTCGGCTTGACTAGAAAAGAGGGCTTGTAGGTGACATTTTGTCTTCTTATACTGTCTTGGTGCTAATAGTAATTCCAATATTTCTGTATTGGAGAGACTTAACTGTTAGAAACTTGTGCTGTAATGGTGTATGTTTTTACTTAATTCTGCAATCTGAATTTACTTACACTGACAAGAAATATTAAGACTAAATCCCCGGCCCAGAGAGAAGAAGATGAAATTAAATTCTTAGTATGGTAAGTTATCTTCCTACAGACTACAGAAGAGTCATATGGGGAACTAAATAGACCGTTTAGTGTTTCACACTTTAACATGTGGCCCTCCCCTGTGTAAGAAGTCTTGTACTAAATCTAGTGCCTCATGGGTCACATGATTCCATTGCATGCATTTTAATTTCCATCAAGTGCATGGCAATGTAGCCTAGATGTCCATCAGTCCTTACATCTTGAATCCTATAGCTGACTTAGCAAGGCCTAAATGATTCAGCAACAAACTTCTCTGTCCCCTTCTTTTAGCTACCATATTTGGCTAACCCATATCAAAGATATAAAGTATCTCTGTTCTTAGCAGAAGCACATTTGTTAGGAATGAAATAGAAGCAGCATGCTCATCTCCTCCTACCTTCAAACCTTGTTCTGAAGGTATGATGTTGCTTACATCTGAGTACGATCTCTTGTGAACATGAAGCAGAGAATGGATGTGTTAATAATGCTTCCTAATTCCCCGTGACTTGGCTGGAATTCCATGAGGGAAAGGTGCACTTCTGGGGAAAACAAGAAGAGCTGGGCCTGGGGCTTTATGGAGAGAAGCAGGATTCAAAGAGTCACTTGCTTTAATTCCAAGAAGCCTTTCTTCACATGCACCCATGACTATAGAGGAGAGCTAGGAATTTAGTCATTCCAGGTCCATCCTGCACAGGTTACTACTTCAGAAAGGATGTCCCTCTTGATTGGATTATTTATAACTGAGGTTACCAGGACCCACCACATCTTTGTAGTGCAAATCCATATTAGCTAATGGAGAATTGCTGTTATGAATAAGAGCTTCATCCCTTCGCTTCAGTTTGATTGTATGCATTTTCATTTGAAGACATAGTATAATAATATTTCTGTGCTAAGTGTATAACAAAATGCCTGTGCTTTTTACTTATAGAACATATTGACTAGAGTGCATGATCTATTTTCCTTTCTATTTGCAAGCTACACCCAACCTTAAATCCAGAAGCGTGAAGTGTGGTAAATGTCATCCAAATTTTAGATTAGAGTGTGGGGTATTCTAAAATCCAGTCAAAACATATAGATAATATAGATAGATAAAGACACCTTCTGGCTTATTAAGTAGAATATATTACATAGCTCCATATTGTTTTTTCAAAAAAGAGATATTATTTTTTTTCTCTAAGATGTCATAACTATTGGGCAAATATTGGGGACCGAAGTTTAGGTTTGTTGGTGTGTATGCATGTGTATTTCATGAATGCTCTACTCATGATTTATGTTCTTTTTAGCATACTCAATTTCTTATCTTCAATTCTAGTCAGTTTTCCATATAAATATCCTATTATGACTAATATAATTTAATATATTTGTGCTTTCTCGTCACCTGCCTCAACTTTGTTCAAGGTAAATGTATTTATTTTATTTTTTTTTAAGATTTATTAATTAATTTATTTCTCTCCCCTTCCCCCTCCCCCCACCCTGGTTGTCTTTTCTCTGTGTCTCTTTGCTGCGTCATCTTCTTTGCCTGCTTCTGTTGTTCTCAGCGGCAAGGGAATCTGTGTTTCTTTTTGTTGCATCATCTTGTTGTGTCAGCTCTCCATGTGCGCGGTGCCATTCTTGGGCAGCTTTCCTTATGGGGCGCACTCCTTGTGCATGGGGTTCCCCTACACGGGGGACACCCCTGCGTGGCACGGCACTCCCTGTGCACATCAGCACTTCGCATGGGCCAGCTCCACATGGGTCAAAGAGGCCCGGGATTTGAACTGCGGACCTTCCATGTGGTAGACAGACGCCATAACCACTGGGCCAAGTCTGCCGCCTGTAAATGTATTTAAATTGCACTTTCATTCCCATGAAGATACGAGAACATCCCTACTAAAAAAAAAGGCATTAGCAATCTCTACAGTGTCAATTTCAATAACTATTGTTAGTTGTTATCTTATTTGGTCTCCCAAAAACTTTTGACAGGGTTGACCACTCATTTTATCTTGAAATTCATTATTTACTCAATTCCTAAGAGTCTTTCATGCTATCCTTATTCTTTTTATTTTTACATTTTTTTAAATATATATTTTTAATTTGTTGCACTATATCACTCATACATAAACATACATAAACAATAAGTGTATAATAATAGTTGTGAACTTACAAAACAAACATATATAATATCATAGAGGACTCTCATAACTCTCCCTACAACCAATAACTTGCATTGTTTTTAAACCTTTTTAACTAATGATTAAAGAGCATAGTCAAAATATTACAACTAAACAAAATATTTCCCCCCAACCAATCCTATTATTACTATCTTTATATCATTAATATATGAACATACATAAACAATTAAGTGTATAGTAAAAGTTGTGAACTTCAAAGGAAACATCCATAATATCATACAAGGGTCCCAAACATCAATCTTCCATCAACACCTTGCATTATCATGAGATGTTTGTTACAAATTATGAAAGAATATTGTCAAAATCTTACTACTAATCATAGTCCTTATCTTACATATGGTGTGTTTTTCCCCCAACCCATTCTATTATTATTTTTTAAATATATGTTTTATAACAGAAGTTGTAAATTTATAAAACAATCATGCACATGTGCAGAATTCCCAAACAACACCCCTCCATGAACACACCACAGTGCAGTATGTCATTTGCTACAGATAAAATAATATCCTCTGATTGTTACCATGTCCACAGTGTACATTTGGCTCACATTTTCCATACTCCCTCATTATCAACACAGTACATCTTTTGCATAGATGCAAGAATATTATATTATTACTACTAACCACAGTCCATACGTCACTCAAGCTCTAGTTTTCCCATGCTTCTTTCTCCACATTCCCAACACCCTGCAGGAGTGATATACATTTGCTCTAGCTAACAAAGGACACTCTTTCATCTGTACCATCAGCCACAATTCTCACCCACCTCTTGGTTTACTTGCTATCCAGTTCCTAGATTATTCTCTAGCATTCTGTCAATTGGCATTTACATAACTAGACTACCATTTTCTGTCACATCCCCATTAATAAACTAGCTGTTAGTCACTGTGTATTACCATCCACTCTATACATTTCCACACTTTTACAGGAAAGCCAATTAAAACTTCTACATACATTAAACATCAGTAGTCCACTCAGTCATTCTCTTATCTCCTTTAAGAATCCATGACCTACCACAAGGTCTTGAAGATATTTTCCTACAATTTCTTCTGGAAGTTTTATTGTTCTTGCTTTTATTTTTAGGTTTTTGATCCATTTTGAGTTAATTTTTGGATAAGGTATGAGATAGGGGTCCTCTTACCTTCTTTCTGCTATGGATACCCAATTCTTTCAGCACCATTTGTTGAATGGATTGTTCTGCCCAAGCTGTGTGAGCTTGACAGGCTAGTCAAAACTCAATTGACCATACCTGTGAGGGTCTGTTTCTGAACCATCAATTTGATTCCATTGATCTATTGTGTCTGTCTTTAGACCAGTATCATGTTGTTTTTACCACTATAGGTAGGTATTGTGATTTAAAGTCTGGAGATGAGGATTCACTTTCCTTTTTATGATGTTTCTGGCTATTCAGGACTCCTTACCCTTCCAAATAAATTTAATGTTTTCAATTTTTTCTTTAATGCTGGTGGAGTTTTTATTGGGATTGCATTAAATCTGTATATCAATTTGAGTAGAATTGACATCTTAATGATATATAGTCTTCTAATCCGTGAGCATGGAATGTTCTTCTAGTTATTTAGGGCTTTTAAAATTTGTTTTAACATTGAATTGCAGTTTTCTGAATACAAATGCTTTACATCATTGGTTAAGTTTATTCCTGACTATGTGAGGTTTATCTGTGATATTTTATTTTCACCAGTCTTTTCACACTTTTAGTTAATTTTATTGATATAATCTTCATTTCTAGACTCTCTTCCAGGCCCCCCTCTCCTGTCTTTTCTTTCCAGGCTCTAGCACATGCTTTAGCATTTCCTGAAAATCTGGTCTCTTGGTTAGAAATTCTCTGTTTCTCTTTATCTGCGAATATTCTAATCTCACCCTCATTTTTGAAAGGCAGTCTTGCTGGATATAAGATTCTTGGCTGGGAGTTTTTCTCTTGTAGTATCTTAAATATATCAGACCACTGTCTTCTTTCCTCCATGGTTTCTGGTGAGAAATCAGCACTTAATCTTATTGGATATCCCTTTTATGTTATGCATTGCTTTTCTCTTGCAGCTCACAGAATTGTCTCTTTGTCTTTGGCATTTGACTTTCTAATGAGTATGTGTCTTGGAGTTGGTCTATTTGGATTTTTTTGCATGGGAGTATGTTGTGCTTCTTGGACAAGGATATCTATGTCCTTCAATAGGGTTGGGAAATTTTCTACCATTATTTCTTCAAACATTTTTTCTGCCCCTTTTCCCTTCTCTTCTCTTTCTGGGATAACCATGACACATATGTTTGCATGCTTTTTGCTGTCATTTAGTTCCCCAAGACCTTGTTCAATTTTTTTTCCATTCTTTTCTTATCTGTTCTTCTGTATGTTCACTTTCAGAGGCCATTTCTTCAAACTCACCAATCCTTTCTTCTGCCTCCTCAAATATGCTATTATATGATTCCAATGTTTTTTTTTAATTTCACTGATTGCACTTTTCATTCCCATAAGATCTGCTATTTTTTTATGCATGCATTCAAATTCTTCATTGTGCTCATCCAATGTCTCCTTAGTATCCTTAATCTCTTTAGCCACCTCATTGAATTTATTAAGGAGATTTGTTTGAACATCTCTGATGAGTTGTCTCAACTCCTTTATGTCATCTCGAAGCTTATCTTGTTCCTTTAACTGGGCCATAGCTTCCTGTTTCTTGTTGTAGATTATAAATTATTTTTGGTGTCTTCACATCTGGCTTACCAGAGTATTTTTTCTGGATGCAGTTTTTCTCTTCAGTTTAGGGCTTCCTATCCTTTCTCCCTTGGTGGTTGTGCAGTAGGAGCCAAGCATGTATTTGGTGCTATAAGCTGTGGAGGCTCAAGCTGCCCTCATTGTGCCATGAAACTTCTTCCAACTTTCTTCTTTGCCAGGGGTAGTGACAGAGTCACAACTGTGTGGAATAATCGAAGTCCAGACCTAGGCTGTGGTTGCCCAAAGAGATGATGAAGCTTCATGCCCCTTCTTCCCCTGCCTGGGGCAGGGATGGAGCTGCAGGTGTGGGCAGATGACTGCAGTTGCCCTGAAGACTTCTGATTTTCAGTCTATGCCAGTCAAAGTTACCTGCAGTTACCTGTATAGGCTGGTGCAGGGCTCCTCAGCCTCTCACCACCAGAGGTGGGGCTGAAGCCTAGGCTTGGGCTGCACGCTGATCTGCATGAAAGAAACTGGTTCCTGCTGACAATGAGAGTTTCAGTAGCCGGGCTTCCCCTCAGGTTGGGGGTGGAGTCAAAATGGGGACTACCAGCCTCTTTCTGACTTGGGCTGATGCACACCCCAGCTGTTTCCAGGGTTATATCTTAGCCAGCCAAGTCTACCAATCAGTAGCTGAAATTGGCAGCCAACTGTCTCCTCCTCCTGTTTCAGAGCTCCTGGGGCAGCTCATGATGCCAGAGTAGCTTGATCACCAGCCTCTGTGGCTTGGTGGGTAATTTCCCGGAAAGGCGGGTGCAGGTCCCTGCAGCTTACTCCCTTCTGGACATGGCGCTGGGGCCTAGGCTGGAGCTGCAATCTGACCTGGATGGAAAGAAGCCGGTCTCCCCCAGCACTAGGATCCTCAGTCAGCTCAGCTTCCACTCATGCCAGACTCCAAGTTAAGATGGCGGTTCTCAGCCTCTTTTTGACTTGGACAGTTTCAAACTTTAGCTATTCACAGGATTATACTGTAGCCTGCTGAGTTTACTCATCAGTAGCTTAAACTGGTACCCAGCTGTCTCTTCCTCCCCGATTTTGGGGAAATGGAGCTTTCAATTCTAGCCATAGAACAGCCCCTGAGGCGACTTGTGCCTCCAGTGGAGGATGGGCACTGGCCTCCGTGGTGTGGAGCCTCTACATTTGAGTTTTCTCTGCAGATGAGCAGTCTCCTCCTTCCATTCCTTCAAGGATGTGGCAGGATGCTCTTCTGGTCTGCTGGAACCCCCAAATATGTGCTTCAGCTAGCTCCAGAGAGCTCTGTAGTTTGCTAACTGCCCTGTAGCAGAGCTGACTCTAGGAGCTCCTTACTCCGCTGCCATCTTGCTGGTTCTCACTACCCTTCTTCTTAATAAGCCAATCCTTCTCCATGTTCATTGCTGAATCTTCTGCCTCTTTCATATCCCTAACTATTGTTGTGTTCATAAGGTCACTCACTGTTCTCCTTTAATTTTTTTATATTCATTCCCTAGCTGATCTCATATCAGGCTACAGCTTTTAATCACATTCTGTTTGCTAATGGTTCTCAAACTTATATTCTCAGTCTTGACCTTTATAACTGAATTTTAGACCTGAAAACATAACTGCCTACTTCTCATCACAACTTGAGCATGTAATAGGCTGATAACCTATAGGAATCCCTACAAAACAGAAACAAACAAAGGCAAACACAAACCTGTTCTCCTCCTTCGCCCAGTCTTGTGCATCTCAGAACATGACACTCCATTTATGCAAGAGCTCCTGATAAAACCCTGAAGCATTCTGTTTCTTCCTTTAGTCTCAATTCCTTCATCCAGTTTACCAGCTGGCCCATCAGCACTACCTCTGAGGCATGCCCTGTGATCTACCATCCTCGTCAAAACCTCCATAAATCTCACCTTGATCATTAGCGTAATGGACCCCGGCAGGGTCCCTTTGCTCCCACACTTGCCCTAGTCCATATATTTCATTTGAAATCATAAATCAGATTATGAAATTGCCCTATTCAGAATATTCCAGTGGCTTCCTATTGGAAGAAAAAAAATCTCTATTCCTTAATCACTGTGTACCAGCTCAGTGTGACCTATGTATGCTCAGATCACAAAATACTCCAGCTCTTGGCACAGCAGGCATCTTGTTCTTCTTTAGGCCAAACTGTGCTCCACCTTCAGGAGCTTTGCACTTGCTCTTTCTGCCTGGGACACTCTCCTCCCAGATCTTTTCATTGTTTCTTCTTGGCTTCACAGAGTCCTGAATTCAAATGCTGCTTCCCTAGAGACAATATTCCTATAAGTTACATCCTTCTTCTTCACTGTCCCCAACAAACTCTTCTGGCACTTAGTAGGTGCCCAATAATTATTTATTAGATGAATGAATGAATAATTATTTGTTAGGTCAATGAATGACAGTATAATCACATGTACTATCATGTGACTCCAGGGTCAGCAGAATTGCTTATCTAGAGAACTGGTCCACCTAAGCAAATTTGTGTGTGGTGGGGGTGCACCTCTGCCCAAATAATTTCATTTTAAAAATATTACAAAATCCAAAGGCTGGTAAAAAATATAGTGACTAATTGTTGAAGACTAAAATAATGTGTAGAGTAACATACTTGTTTATTGTCCAATAAGTGCAGGCAACATCTCCTCCTGCTCACCAGCAGGGTCCAGCTCCTTATGTTCTTCACTATCACTTGCACCATTCCTGGTTAATTTCCTAGCTCCCACCTAAGAATATGGTGGCAGCACTGTGATCACTCACGCTGCTTTGGCACATTGAAACCTGGTTTAGTTAAGCCTTGGGAGATCCCCCCTGGTCACTTAGTGCTGATGACATCATCACTCGTGATTGCAGGGTGAACACTCTCTCAAAGTTTGTCGCTGCCTTGTTGAAGACCCCATCTGCAACTCTTACAATAATACGCAAGAAAATATGACTGGTAATTTGTTTTCTCAAGTTCATTTTTGCCTTTGAAACTTCATGGTGTCAATGTAGAACAATGTAAGCGCTGCTCATGGCTGCTCTTGAAGGCCTCACATTGTGGTCATGCATTCCTAGCATGGGATTTCTTCCCCATCGAGGACACTGGGCATTCCAGGGACGGCCAACATGGGGAGGATGAGTAGGGCGTGCCCAGGCCTCCTCAGCCCTGCATGGCCTTAGCCTGGGCCAGGAGAGCACCAGGTCAGCCCTGCCATGGAGCAGAAGGTGCCTGTTGGCATTGAAACTCCCTGGAGCAGAGGGGCGCCACTTGGGACAGCCCAGCATGTGGGTGGGTCCTGCGGAAAGGGTGGGGGACCTCGGAGCTGGGCAGTCAGCACAGGGCTGGAGAGAGTCAAGTGCCAGCTGCGCACATGGCTGGAGCCCGGATCCTGGCTCTGTTCTGCCCCCGGGCCGACGCAGGGTCCCCCGACTCCCTGTGCGCAGCCATCCCACGTCCTAGCCCCACGCGGGGCATGGCCCGGCTGTCTCCTGGGAGCTGGCCCCTGCGTGCACCTGGGCCCCAGATCCTGAGCATCTGGCTGTCCCCCTGGGCAAGAAGCTGGTTGTGGTGGAGGGCGAGAGAGCACTCCAAAGGCAAGAAACGGGGCCCCAGAAGTGCAGTCCCATTAGGGGCTTGGGACGCACAGGAGCCAGGGCCAGACTTAGGGAATTTCCAGGAAGTTGCGCCAAAACTTAGGTCCCCTGGGCAGGGGCAAGGCGCCCCCTGCCTGGGTCCAAGGCCCCTACTGCAAGAAAAAGCACAGTTTCTCTTCTACAACTACCAGGAGATATATCATTTTAACATAAAATGACCTCAAATGTGGTCCATAAAATCCCTAAAATATAGATTAAATTTTTATACGTGGACAAAAATTGATGGCTGATAAATTTGGATACTATTGTGTTTGTCCAAAGTGAAATGAATTGTGGCTTTCTAATAAGAGATGTTTATTTTATTGTTTAACCTGAAAACCCTATCTAAAGGCAATTGCTGTAAAGGAGGTGAAATGGGAGCAGTGGAAGCATCGTCAGAATAAGTGTTTCACTTGATGTAACTCCTGCAGAGGCTAGCATTTATGTGGTTGTGCCTGGCTGTTATGGTTATTTAAAAATGGAGTCTTATTAGTGATCAAACATAGCAACATAAAGAATTCCCCAGTGATATTAGGGAAGCGATGTGCCTCATCTGAGAGTGCAGATGAACACAATCTAGGCTGAATTCACTGGTTAATTTCCTGATTTTAAATTTCCTGATGATAAATAAATAAATAAATTGGAGAGAGGAGTGAAACAAGCAATAAAAATAATTGGAAGACTAGGCGATACGAGTAGGATTTGTTTACTTGACTGAAAAAACAGTACCCAGGGGTACAAGGAAAGTTTCTATTCCTCTTCTCAAATAAACCAGAGAAAATGTTCATTATAGAACATATGTATACAGAAACGGGTTCTTTGGCAAAAGCATCTCTGTACTCTGTCTACATGTCATTTTCTAGTCCTGGTGCAGCCTTATCTTACCCAGCAATATAAATCAGAGAAGCCAAACACACATGCCATTAGCTCAGGATCCAAAGCTTAAGGTATGGCTTAAGACCAACCCAGAAGGTCACCAAGGTCAATGGATGTGTGATTGATCCACAACATCTTGAAATCCTATTCCTAGAATACAGTCCTTATACACAGTCCATCAGAAAATGACCTTGGGGATAGCTGAGACCTCAATTCAGTGCACTCAGTTAAGCTCAAAGTTGTTACAGCCTTTGTTTCCAAAACAATTTTGTAAGCAGTATCAGTTTCCTGGGGCTTCTGAAACAAATTATGAAAACTCAGTGGCTTAAAATGAGAAACAATTATTTTCTCACAGTTCCCGATGTCAAAAGTCCAAAATTAGTATCGCTGGGCCAATACGGAGGTATCAGCAAGGCGGCATTCCTGGCAGAGAGTCTAGAGGAAAATCAGTCCATTGCCTCTTCCAGCTCTGGCTGCCGGCATTCCTCCTCCTCATCCTTTAGCCATGGCCAGCATTTCCCAGTCTCTGTCCGTTCCATCTTGACATGGTGTTTTCCTCTATGTCTATACTCTGCCTTCCCCTCTTCTTCCATCTTATAAGATTGCATTTCAAGCCCACCAGGATAACCTAGGGTTATCTCCCCATGTGAAGATCCTTAACTTACTTGCTTCTGCAAAGATGCTTTTTGTTATCTCAGGTCAGATTCACAGGTTCTAGGAACTGGAATGTGGCTGACTTTTGGGAGGTCATTTTTTAGCCCACCTTATCAGTCTTGGAGCACATAAAAAGGAAGGTTAAGGTAAATAGCAATTCACTAATTGACCAGCAAACAAGGAAATGACAATTGCTCCCTGGAAGTAGGTGGCACACACAGTGGTGGCAGCTTACCATCTTCTGCAGCCTTCATGGTTTTTCTTCTAGAAGTAAAATTATAGCCTCTTAGAGGTGAGCAAAACCATGCCCGGAGGACAAGACTGCACTTTTAACTCTCATGATGGGCACTCAAGGTAAACAATATCCTTTAATACTGTCAAATGTGTGACCATTTAGCATGGCACCACTCAGATTTCAGGACCTGAGACTGAAGACTGGCATGCTTGAGAAACTCTTATTCAGTTCTGCTGCTGGGGCCATGCTGAGATTTTATCCAGCGTCCAGAAAACTGAATTTTGGTTATTTTTCTTCACAGATAGACTTGTATGTGTATATGTATGTGTTGTATCATAACCAATAACTAAATTCTGATCTTGATTCCATTGAACCAAATCCCTAGTCACAGTAAGGAGTCACTCATCACATATCAGGCACTCTGTAAGTTCTTTGGACAATACAATAATTCTAGTTGAGAGACAATATCACACCCATTTTTAAACAGGACACAGAGACTTTGGAATTGTAGTGTCTTGTCCAAGATCACATAGTGAATAAGAGCAGAGGTGGGATTTGTGTCTTTCTGATCAGAATTCTTGGCTATTTAAACCCTTTCCTTGGTAATGGGATTCCTGCCTTGTCTCACAGAGTAGAATTTCTGTCTTTGAATGCTTGCTGCCCCTCGCTGACTTCTAAGCTCTTGCTAGGTGGTGACTGCCTGCCATACCTAGACCTGGTGATCCCAGGCACAGGTAAAGAGGGAGAGGAGCACTTCAGCCATTGCAGGTGGATCTCCTACTCACCATGCCCCCCTGGTTTATTTACAGGTGGAGAGCTCCATTTGACCCACATCCTGAAGGCACACCCTTCCGTAAATCTTTCAATTTACACAAAATTCAGATGCAATGTCTTTGTTGATCCTTACCATTTTGGTTTAAATCTCAGGTTAGTTCTTTTTTTTTTTTTTTTAGATTTTTTATTTATTTATTTAATTCCCCCCCCTCCCCTGGTTGTCTGTTCTTGGTGTCTATTTGCTGCGTCTTGTTTCTTTGTCCCCTTCTGTTGTCGTCAGCGGCACGGGAAGTGTGTGCGGCGCCATTCCTGGGCAGGCTGCTCTCTCCCTTCACGCTGGGCGGCTTTCCTCACGGGCGGGCGCACTCCTTGCGCGTGGGGCTCCCCCACGCGGGGGACACCCTTGCGTGGCACGGCACTCCTTGCGCGCATCAGCGCTGCGCATGGCCAGCTCCACACGGGTCAAGGAGGCCCGGGGTTTGAAGCGCGGACCTCCCATATGGTAGACGGACGCCCTAACCACTGGGCCAAAGTCCGTTTCCCTCAGGTTAGTTCTTATTGACTTGACCCCATTTGCTCATTTCCTGAGCTTATGTTAAACTGCTGACCTGACAGTCCTTTTTCATCCCATCACTCCAGAAAGAGTAAGGGCCCACCTATGGAAAGGATTATATGCAAGAAATGGACAGAAGGAAGAGCAGCAAAAAAGATGTGTATATGTGCATTAGAGGTTTGCAATAATTAACAAGTTGTCATTCATTGCATTGGGGAAAGGCTAACCCTCTCCCCCATAAGCCTATGTGTCTAAGGGCATGGCACTTCCCCACAGGTAAAACAAAGAAACCACATCGAGAAGGGAGTAAAGGGAGTTGGAAACCTTCACTACCTGCATATCAGAGGGAGATGGAAACCTTCATTATCTGCATATCAGAGAGAAATGTAAAGCTTTACTACCTGCACATCAAAGGGAGATAAAAACATTTCTTCCCTGCATATCAAAGGAACAACAGCTCCTCCAGCATTCCAAGTAAACCTAACTCCCAAACCCACTACCCTCTACCCATACAAGGGGTAGAGCTTCCTATTGGCCCCTATACCTCTCTCGGACCCTTGACCCCCTCCCACTGAGTATCATTTCCCCATCTAAGAAAGTTCTGTATAAATTCAAATCCCCCCTTCATGGAGTGGGCTGAAGTCTCTTTTAAGATCCCCTCCATTGAGAGAGCTTCTCAATAAATTCTCTGCCTGTGGTCACATCAGTCTCCATGTCCCAGTGAGCACCATTTTTCTCCAACAACATGTGTCTTTGCCCTCAGAGTAAATCACATCTCACTTAATGTTAAGAATTATTCATTGGGAAAAATGAACAAGCATTGTAAATTTCTTGATATAGTACAGAAAAAATCATGTTATGTTACTTTTTCTCATGCTATCATTTTATCATTTTATAAATGATTTATTACTTCTGTTTATTTTCATAGCTTTATTGAGTATAATTTACAGATTGTTGAATTCATATGTTTTGTGTGTATAATTCAATGACTGTTAGTAAATGGACAGTGTTGTGCAGCCATCATAACACTCCACCTTTAGAATTAAATACCCATCACCTGAAAAATCCTTTTGGTCTATTAACTGTCATTCTTCATTCCCACCCCCAGCTCCCAGCAAGGAAAAATCTACTTTCTGTGTCAATAGATTTGTTTCTTCTGACATTCTGTATAATTTGAAAGCATACACTATACAGTATGTTTTACCTGATCTCTTTAACTCAGAGTAAGGTTTTTGAGGTATATCCATGCTGTACAATAAACCAAAACTTCAATTTTTAATTACCAAATAGTATTCAATTTTAGGGATGCAATGTATAATGTGTATCTACTCACCAGTTGATGGGACTGTGGTGTGAGTTGCTCTATAGTACATCATGGAAACACAGCCTCAGCTGCAACAGATAACAGGTTCATTGCTTCCATAACACAAATGGTCAAAGAGCAGGGAAACAGGTCCCATGGTGACTGGTTCCCCAGGGAGGGCTGCAGCTCAGGTCAGGATGGATGGATGGTGGCTACAGATGCCCTGATTCATTCAAAGACAAGGGACGACATGCTGCCGATGGGCTGGGTATTATACAACCCAGGAGTAGGAGGTCCTTCCACTGAGCAAAAAGCACATGCCATGCATCTAACAACCCTTGTGCAGAGTTCCCATCCAGATAAGCATCTGGTCTACCCATTGATTGTTTTGCTTTCCATTAGACCTAATGTTTGCCCCAGGCTGTGGAAGGAAAGCCTACTGGAACATCTGCACACAGTCAAACAAGAGGGGAAAAGTAGGGAGGCAGGCAAGGGCTGGGAGACAGTGCTGGGCATGTTCATGTTTCCCCAGCATGGATTTGCTTCCACATGAGGCTATTATAAATAATGCTGTTATGAACATTTGGAAGCAAGGTGTTGCAAGGATATATGTTTCATTATTCTTGACTTAGATTGTGGGGGGCATATGGTAAATGTAGAGCTTATGTTTTGAACCACTGAAATTGAATCCATCTAAGCAAACTGATACTTATCTCAATACCCCCTAATGGTTGGATGAAGGTTCAAATAATCACACACACAAAAATTCAACCACAGGGAAGTGGCTGTGGCTCAGTTAGTTGGGCTCCCGTTTACCACATTGGAGGCCCAGGGTTTACATCCCAGGGTCTCCTTGTGAAGGCAAGCTGGCCCGTCAGCTGCAGAGAGCTGATGGCCCTTGCACCAAGGAGACTTGAGCACCCACGTGCCAGGAAGAGCTGGCGCAGCAAGATGACGCAGCAAAGGGAGACAAGCAGATACAGAAAAAAATGCACAGTGTATGGACAGAGAAGAGAGACAGCAAAAGAATGGAACAAGCTGCAAGGGGGCAATAAATAAGTAAATAAATCTTTAAAAAAAAAAATCTACCACAGCAACAGTTCTTAAAATCATTACCCAAAACTGGGAATGTTTTCACTAACTACTTATGTGGGGATGTTAGAATGCAGAATATAGGTTTTAGCTACAGGAGTCATGTAGGTAGAAAGAGGAAAAAGCAAGTGTCACTGCTTGAGGGTGAACCATGGTATCTTGCTTCACTCCCCACTTTGTTCCCCCATTCAAAAATCCATGAAGTTTGCAACTAGAACAATGAGCATGCCACCCACCCCTACAAATATGTAATTTCGTAGGTAATCAGAAGTCTCTCTTCTGCAACTGAACAGAAAACCTGTGGGTACGGAAGAAGAGGAAATATAGTGCCTGGCTCTGGTGGATTGATTCATGGGATGGAGGACAAATGCCCTCAAAGAGACCATTGTGACCCACAGAGTCGGATTTTTTCTTGCCCTGAAGCTATTTGCAATGTCAGAATGTAAACATATGGTGGTAATAGAATATCCCATTTCCAGCTGTGAACTGGAATGAAAGGAAAACTCTACAAAGATGCTTTGGATTGTAGTTGGCAGCTTGTGACAAATATCACCCCAGTTCAGATTAAGCAAAAAAAAAATTTTTTTTTCATGCAACTGAAAGTCTGATACAGAAAGAGCAGGGCTGGGGGAACAGCTTTCCTTCCATGGCCACGTCATGTTTTCACTTCCAGGCTTACATTCCAATTCCAGTCAGGAAGGAGAAGGAACAGGTGAGCAGATAATCACTTGCATTTGGAGTTCAGAGATAAACTGAGCTTTATTTTTATAGAACACATAAGAGGTCTAGCATAAAATCAGTTTTTGAAAATGTCCAAGGTAACCTTTTTCTAAAATTTTTATAGAAGTATATCACTGATTCATGAACATACATAAAAAATAAGTGTATGACAATAGTTGTGAACTTACAAAATAAACATACATAATGTCATACAGGTGTCCCCATACATCACTCCATCACCAACACCTTGCATTGTTGTAAAACATTTGTTACAAACTATACAAGAGCATCATCAAAATACTACTAACTTATAGTCCATAACTTACCTTTCATGTATTTTCCCCGAACCCACCCTATTATTTAATATATTTTATTTCACAGATTGTGAACTTAAACAATCATGCATATGTGTAGAATTCCCATACAACACCCCTTCGCCAACACATCACATTGTGTTAGAATATTTATTACAGATTGTGAGATATTATTACCAGACTACTACCATCTTGGTCCGTAGCTTACATTTGGCACACTTTTTCCATAACCCCCATAACCAACAGCACATCTTTGACATTGATGTAAGAATAATACAGTATTGCCGTTAACCACAGTCCATAGGTCACACCAATTGTATTTTTCCCATGCTTCTCCACATTCCCACCACCTTGCAATAGTGACAGACATCCGCTGTAGCTCAGAGGATACCCTTGCATCTGTACCATCAACCACGATTCTCATCCATCTCTGGGTTCACTGTGTTATTCAGTCCCTAGATTATTCTGTAGCTTTCTTCCAATTGACATTTACATTCCTAGACTACCCTTTTGGGCCACAATTTCATTTATAAACCAGCTGCTACTCACTATAATGTGTTATCATCAACTCTATCCATTTCCACACATTTACAGTTAATTAGCACTTCCACATACATTAAGCATCAGTAGTTACTCTCAGTCCTCCTCTTATCTCTTAATAAACTATACTCTAGGTTTTAACTCCATGCATTTATTCTTTGATTTTAGTTCATATTAATGAAACCAAACAATAGTTGTCCTTTTGTGCCTGGCTTACTTTACTTAACATAAAATCTTCAAGATTCACCCATGTTATCATATGTGTCCCAATTTCATTTCTTCTTACTGTACCATAGTATTCCATCATATGTGTATATGACATTTTGTTTATCCACTTATTGGTTGATGGACACAAGTTGTTTCCATCTTTTGGCAATTGTAAATAATGCCTCTGTGAACATTAGTGTGCAGATGGCTGTCTGTTCACGTCACAGTTTTCAGTTCTTCTGGACATATTACTACTAGAGGAATTACTGGATCATATGGCAGTTCTATATTTAGCTTCTTTGGGAACTGTCAAACTGTCTTCCACAGAGACTGCACCATTTTACAATCCTACCAACAGTGAAGGAGTGCTCCTATTTCTCCATTTCCTTTCCATCACTTATTGTTTTCTGATTTTTTAAATAATGGCCATTCTCTGTGGCGTGAGATGATAGCTCATTGTCATTTTGATTTGCATTTCCTTAACAGCTAGTTAGTGATATGAAACATTTGTTCAAGTGCTTTTTGGCCATTTGTAATTTCTTCTTTGGAGAGATGTCTATTTAAATGTTTTGCCTATTTTAAATTGGATTGTTTCTCTTTTATTGTTGAGTTGTATGATCCCTTTATATAGAATGGAAATTAAACCATAAGTAGTTTCCAAATATTTTCTCCCATTGAGTGGGCTGCCTTTTCACCTTCTTGATGAAGTCCTTTGAATCATGAAAGTGTTTAAATTTGAGAAGGTCCTGTTTATCCATCTTTTCTTTCATTGCTTGTGCCCATGGTAACCTTTTAAGAGTATTCTCCAAAAGATGCAATAAGACAAAAAAATCACTTTAAACTTATTTTTCCTTCATTTTATCTTTTACATGTTAATTACACATGTATATATTTTTCCTTTTAACTTTCACTTTTAAAACATTTAGCTTTTACATCACTTGGCACACAGATATTCTCGTTGGAAAATTATTCATTGGTGAGTATTTTTCTCCACAGTGAACTTATTTCTTTTTTCTATCTGTTCTTTTTCTTTTCCCTGTTATCTAATATTGTTTTACTAAATTTGCCATTTAATCTGTTGTCTGGCTATGTTTAATTGATATATCTCTGTCATTTAAAAATTAATATTTCTCTATTATTTCATCTATGATTTTCTTTGAAATAATTTTGAGAACAGCAGTGAGTCCAGTGCACCCTCTTTCCTAGAGGAAACATGCACATTTCCTTGTATTCTCTCAACTGAAGACATTGGTCTCCTTTCTACCACCTTTTAAAATTATTTTACTTGCATATTCTTTTTACATAATGAGCTAAGTATATTATTTAATTTTCAATTTTTCCCAGTGATTTTGCAATTTGTAAATTATACATCATTTACTATTATCTTAGTTTAAATGTTTTGGTGTTCCTTGTACATACTTGATTCAATCTTTGTTAGAGATTTGCAATGATTACCAGGTCCCAAGGCTGTGGTTGCATTCTGATCAATTGAGCAGGCTGCCTATGTGTGGAAGACCACATATCTTCCCCCAAGAATGAGCCATATCACCATGGGAATGGAGCAGATAAGGATCCTCATCCCTTCCGGGCCATCAAACCCTCTTGCATTCCAAGAAAACCCTATCTCCTAGCCCACCACCCCCAAGCCATACACAAAGAGAATTCACTTTCACAGCCCTTTATTGACCCAAGGCTGTACTCTGGACCCTAACCTGCTCCCCACAAACTAACATTTCCTCACCTTTTGATGTACTGTATAAATTCTCACCAGCACCTTCCATGAGTGGGCTGAAGTCTGTTCTTCAGACTCCCTCTGTTGGGAGAGCTTCTCAGTAAATTCTCTGCCTGTGGTCATATCAGTCTCCATGTCCCAGTGAGTGCTGTTTTTTCTCCAACAATCTTATTCTAAAAAATTACAACTGTGAAGAAAGAACAACTAAGTATTTGTCTATATAGCAGGTCAGATGCTCCACAGTCCTGGGCCAGATATGGCACCGGCATGCTTCTTAATGAATAAGGTTTGACTAGAACACAACTATACCCATTGGCTTACATATTGTCTATGGTCATTTACTCACTGTAACAGCAGAACAGAATCAATGCTGCAGAGACCTTACAGCCTTCAAAACTGAGAATAGTTACTATCTCGCCTTCATACAGAAAGTTTGCAAGCCCCTAATCTAACCACATACTCACATTCTCCCCTTCGAAATTTAAAGCAAATTATAGCCAACAAGACAGGGAATCGACAACTTACTGTGATAAGCTATGGGCCTAGAGCTGTGCTAATTGCTAAGAATCTTCTTAAAGTATATAAGGCATTCTGTTAAATCTAGAAACTTGTGAAATGGAAAATTCATTTTAATAATAAAATATGAGAATAATACAGTTCATTACATTCATTCATACTACAGAAAATGCCTGTAATACACAATTCTCCTTTAAGGGATCAAAATAGGTGGCCTTTCTTAAAGGTACATTTGCTACCTGACAATTGTCACTATATCTCTGTGCTAAAAATACTTTTAATTAGAGAAAAAAGAGTCTTAACAATCATAGAAAAGCAATAACACATGTGTATTAGAAAATACTTCCATTTTTCCTTTATTTAAAAGCCCATTTAATCGTTTCTCATTCCTTGTAAAGCAGAACTAACTCTATTGGAATAAATGCACTTCATTTCACATCAATAAACCCCCGAGGGTACATAAAATTTGACAGTGATATAAGTGGCAAATGACTATCTAGTTCTTGCCTGTCTGCTCAAGAGTGTTAATTGTGCTGTTGGTATTTAAAGGGTTGCGATGAACATTCCCATTGGTATTATATAGCAATTTAATCACAATACTATTCATCATTAAGTGTTGCCCATGGATAATATCTTTCACGCTAGGACTGATATTATGACACTCAGGAGGGTTAGACAGCTTTGTCTTCATTAGCTGACTTATGTGGTGACTTGTAAGATTAAATGTCATCAGTGACCTCCTAATTGCCAAACCCATTGGCCTCCTTAGAGTTCTTGTGTTAATTGTCCTTTCTGCAAAATTTGACCCTGCTGAACACATGCTTTTTACACTTTTTCCTCTCCTTCCTTGACACTACATTCTCCCAGTTCAGTCCTTTTCTCAAACTGTACATGTTCAGTTTCTTCTAATGAGTGTCTTCCCTCTGCCTGGTCCTTATCCCCACGCCACCTTGATGGGTAACTTTTTACTCTGTATATGTCTCTACAGGGTCATTTCCATATACAAGGATTTGCTATCACTTCTAAGAATAGACTCCTTGCAGTGTCCAGAATCATGATTCCAACTATTTGGTGTAGCTAGGTTGAATTCCCATGCAAAGAGTCAGGAAGAGAAATGGAGTTAACAGGATCCTTTATTTTAGATAATTAATCCTCCATTTCCCTGATTTCAAGCCCATACAAGAACTGATGGTGGGTATTTCTCACTATAAGGATTTAAAAAAATATCCTCTAAGTTCTTTTTTTTCTCCCCACTGAGAACTGGTCCTTTTAAGAAGAAATAGCATGTATATATTTGGGTAAAGTTCACTGAATCATATTATCCTTTATTAATTATATCCTCTGTCAGGAAGGGCCTGGGAATTTACCCTCCCTGCAAGCTGACATGCCAGCCAGCCACAGCTTCATGAATGCTGGCAGAAGATACAAAACTGCTGGGTCAGAGACAATGGTATAATTTGCATATTTGTAACAATAACATTACCTAGAAAGTCAACATTTAAGCCATCTCCCTAAGCCACAAATTGCACAGGATAACAAAGCAGAGCAGATAATGCCCATACACGCAGAGGCTGGTGTTACAGGAGAAACATCTTTTATAAGGGAGAGTTAGCTTGCTTGACCTTTGCCGCAGATGGAAGCCTTATTCTTTGTTTTGCTGGAGAGTGAACAAACACTTCTTGCTCTAGGTTGTACAGGTGGGGGTGGGAGTGGCAAAAACGTCTTCCAAGGCCATTCACTCTACAAACTTCCTCGGAAAGATAGTCTAGAACAAGGAAGCCTGTACTTCTGCCCTCAAGACACTGCAGAAATGTGAGATCAGTGGAGAGTTATCTCCCAATACCCACCCCTGGTTCCCACATGACCTTGACTTCTGGAGAATTTTCCATGAGCCACTTCTTCAGCCAATCAAATTAATGAGAGTCTGGTACCAAACCCATTCAAAATATCTCATACATCATTTTATTAAGATTACCTTCAATAGGACTCCAGGCTGAAGGGCAAATCCAAACTGAAATCCTGATTTAACCATGTCTGCCGTGTCCTAGACCCAACCAGGTAAAAAAATCTCAGAAACCACCAAGATTTACCCTAAGCTGGATGGCTTGCTTTTTTAAATTTCAGTGTTGACCCTAAGACAGTAATCCAGGCAGAGAATGGAACATTTTTGGTTGCCCCGTCTCTACCTTGACCTGCAGGGAGGAAGTCTACAACAATTCTGTCATCTGTCACAGCCCCACCAAGTGACACTTCCCTGAGGCATCATGGATCACTTTAGGCACAGTCAGGCACACAATCTGTACCATTGATGTGGGCTATGGGTGGAAGGCTCTTTGTCTCTTCAGAGATAACCTAAGCTGAAGGCTGTGGGTGTGGAACGGTAAGAGGCTGCAGTCCTGCCCTTAGGGACAATAACAACAGGCTCCAGTCCCAGGAAACAGTTTAACAATGCAAGGGCTATAAACTTTAAGTATTTAGGGGAAATGCAAAAAGTACATATGCTAAAAGGCTTATCTAGAATGTCTGGAGTCCATGCTAAAAGCTTACCTAAGAGGTGGAAGATATATATGCTAATTGAAGCTTATTGAACTGAAACAAAGCGACCATTTGGCCTTTCCTCTTGGCCTTTCCTCGTGGTATAAAAGACATTTGAAAATCTTGTTCAGGGCTCAGGATTCAAACAGAAAGCTCCGGAGTCCGGCCGGCTGTCAATAAACCATTTTTCCTTCTCAAAATCATTCCTGAGTCCTGGCCTCTCTATACTCAAGTAATTGAACTTCTCTCAAATTCTACAACATTTTGGCGACTCCGCCGGGACAACAAAGGAAGGCCAGAGATGGTAGCATTTTGCTGCCCCTTCCAAATCCCCGAGGAAGCCGGGAGGACTCGGGTTGTTGTGGAGCCTGTAGCCATTGTCCCCAAGGGCAGGACTGCAGCCTCTCACCGTTCCACACTCACAGCCTTCAGCTTAGGTTATCTCCGAAGAGACAAAGAGCCTTCCACCCATAGCCCACATCATTCCCCCGCCTTTTGCCAAAGTTTAACTTGCTAATCTTTGGCATAATTATTGTTGGAGCTATGAGGTGGATGGCTGTTTGTTGTTTTGATTGATTATTTATCAGTCTTTAGTACAGCATCCAGGACTGTTTTTAGAAGTTTAGAACTTTTCATTCTGGACAGCAGAATCTTGGGCAGGGGCCTCCTGCAGTTATTCTGCTGCCACTGGCACTCACATGGATTTCCAGTCAGGTTCCAGATCCATCTATTACTTTTATTTTACTCTTAAAGAGTTTACACCTTTAATTTAAAAGGGGTGCTGAAGGGAGACGATCTCTTTTCTGTAACTGCTTCCTGCTGGCCATGGGCTGTAGTCATTGCCTAATAAGGTGTAAAACTCTTATTAATTTATTTTAACTGGAGGAAGATGGATCTGGCATTCTGTACGAAGTTGGATGAAGTTTTCATATGGTTAACAAGATGTTCACTCTGAAAGAAACAAACTTAATTAAAAATTTGGAATACCCGTTTTTAAAAGAGGACACATTGGATTACAGAGGTAGACAAGTTTAGGTGCCTATAAAGATGGCACTCCTTCTTAAAAGCTGGTGGGAACAGCATATATATTCTTTTTTAAGTTATCCATCTTTAGAGAGAAATTGCAACAGACACTTAGCTTTGTCTGAAGACACATTCCAATATTATTCCAAGCTGTTCAATGATTGACACTCATTCGCTCTGTCAGATGCTCCTGGTGAACTGGCACTCCTTGGGCAACTGGCTTCACTCAGGATTAGAACACTAATTTGGAAATACTCTTAGTTTGCACCTGTGGGAGTGATCAGAACTACAGAATAAAGATTTTTACACCTTGGTTTTCATTGTACAATTTCTAGCAATTTTGACTTGTTCAATAGGTGACTCACCATCAGCAAGCAAGCCTCACTTTTGCTACACAGCAGAGTACAGCAGAATATAGAAGTTGACTGAGACTGGCCGAGACTGCCACCTTATTTTATAGACATGTTATTAACTGTTTAGAAAATGATTTTACCAGTAATTTAACATGTCTAATATACTTCTGCACTTGATCCAAAATAGAAAAGATAACATTACAATTATTAGACATATATTTAGTACAGGATAAAAGTACAGCACTTAATATTAACTAATGTATTACTTAATGCATAAGGATTCAAAGTTGCAATTATTAGTTTTGAGTTTCAGGTTTGTAATACCTTACATGTTATCTTTCCATGAGAGCAGGCCATAATGCCAATTGTGTTTAAGTTTCACTTACAGTATCCTGGTATCATGGCTCCACTTAGCATGTTCTTCAACCCAGTGAGCAAGTTGCAGCATCCTTCATCTTAGAGAGATTTTCCAGTATTCCACTAGCCTGGTGCATAGTGCTCTCCGGCACTATGGAACAGTGCCAGTCTGGAGGCGATATCCATTGTACACTTGGCTGTACCGAGTCATTATTGGCTGCTGCAGGAGCTTGAAACTGCAATATAGTTTCCATCGACTTCAGGAGCAGAACCAGAGACTGATATAGCACATATTTTAATTGAGGGGTCCAGTGACCAGCCTAGCCAATAACTCACATGGAGAGGCCACCTGTAATGTATTCAAGGCCTGGTTTGAATGCACAAGAGTTTGACAATGTTAAAGTTTATTCCTTGTTTTTATATATATTTTAAACAACTTAACGCAACACATATATCAAATGACTGTTTACTTACACAATTTTACTATGAAGATAACAGTAGGTACTTTAGTAATAGAGGAAAAAATATTTTTCATTGTTCAAATGAAAACAGAAGACTTCCAATATAATCAAGATAACTTTTTATTACCATTTACTTAAATATGTACTTTGCGGTGGCCTTCAGACAGGTTTTATTATCATTAAGTTATTTCTGCTACCAATACCAATCTAAGTTTTAGTTAACAATGACTTCTCTAGAACTAGAACTATTTAAACATTTTCAGTTTGGCAGATGTTTTACAAACTCCTTATAATTGACTATAACCATGTTGACTAGACACCTCATGTTTAAATAAACTTATTAAATTACAATTACCAAAGAAATTTACTCTTTATTTAAGAGAGCATATCTACAATCTCTCTCTTTTTTTTTTTAGCCTAATTTCACCAATGTGAACTTACAATTTTCATTACTCTAAAGATTTCATACATAATGTTAATTTAGTTTATAAATTAACTATGGGAGATTACACTCAAGTTAAATAAAATTGAAACCATAATAGTTTATGCAAGGAATGTTCTCTTTTTCCCTTACAGGAAGCTAGAAACTTCTTTTCTTTAAGTTATGAAAATTATTAATTTAAAAGCATACTGACTACTAGGTTTTAAAACACATGCATACTGACTACCAGGTTTTAAAACACATACATACTGACTACCAGGTTTTAAAACACATTACACAATTACTTAATTTTTAAAAATATCATAACCCAGGAAAGATCTCTCCATAGTTTTTATGGACTTCCTTTTACTTACTGAAATTTGTTAATAGAGCCACTAATTACCTTTATTTTGTTGGAAAGAAATCTTCTGGAAGAAAATAAGGCTCACCAGATTGTGGAGAAGAAAATAATTTATTCTCAATCTTGCAAGAAGGGGTGCAGAGCCAGATATGGCTGGTGCCACGAACAAAGAAAAATGACACAATTTATACCCCTAAGCCTAGCATGCAAGCTCTTCCTCTGTTTTTCCATAGATTGGATACTTCAGAAGTTACAGCTTATCTGAGATTTAACTTTCCCACGCAAAAGTTTGATTTAACTGCTTCCTCTATCACATTCCAACCATTTTAGTTTTTACCTGCTCCCCCCTTTGTCAAATAAGGAATAGAATTTAGTGCTGAAATGGCACTGACTTAGCTCCTTCTTGGGCATCCTTCCACTGTCCATAGGACTGGCCTAAACTGGTCTTCTCCACTGCTGTCCAACCCGGGAGTGGGAGACTGAGGCAGCAGGCTGCCAGGTTACATCAACATTTTCTTATGTGAAAATTAACCTAATCTTTGTTTTTTTGCATTTTATGGCTGACAAAAGGTTTAAACTGGGAAATTACCAGGCAAACTGATTCTTAATTCCCTAGCCTAGTAGATAGATTTGATCTGCTACACCTAGTCTTGCCTTTAAAGCACTTGCAAAGAGGAGGCCCTTTCCCAATTGTTTCTATAATCAGATTTCTATGACTTTTTCATCCTGCTTAGTTTAATTTGGGCTTCAAGAATATTTATTTACATATATAACTGCATATTCAATTAATAATTTGAATAGAGCTCTTTTAAGAATTTTCATTTGTTAATTTGATATTATTATCCTGATGTATGAAGACATACACTGAGCAAATGGGCAGACACAAAGAGTTAAGACACAGAAACAAAACTCATTGATATTATTTATAATTTGCATTATTTTATATACTGTTTAGCTTAATTTGGGGTCCCGATATTACTTATAACTGCATATTTAACCTCAACAATTTGAGCAAATAGGCAGACATGAATAGTTTGACACAACAACATGACTTTAGTTACTTTAAACTTCTTTTTTTTTTTTTTTTTAAAGATTTATTTATTTATTTTAATTTTCCCCCCTCCCCTGGTTGTCTGTTCTTGGTGTCTATTTGCTGTGTCTTGTTTCTTTGTCCGTTTCTGTTGTCGTCAGCGGTACGGGAAGTGTGGGCGGCACCATTCCTGGGCAGGCTGCTCTTTCTTTTCACGCTGGGCGGCTTTCCTCACAGGCGCACTCCTTGCGCGTGGGGCTCCCCCATGCGGGGGACACCCTTGCGTGGCAAGGCACTCCTTGCGCGCATCAGCACTGCGCATGGCCAGCTCCACACTGTCAAGGAGGCCCGGGGTTTGAACCGTGGACCTCCCATATGGTAGACGGACGCCCTAACCACTGGGCCAAAGTCCGTTTCCCAGTTACTTTAAACTTCTAATTCTTACAAAACAAGTGTGATTGCAAAACATTTCAAAGACTTTTGAAACTCTTCTTAATTTGCACTATGACCATGCAGTTTACCACAAGAATTTTCCTTCTTATTTAATGGATTGTAATAACCAAAATGTTCTCAATGCCTTACACCATTTTGTTTTAGAACTTTATATTTTACTTTGAAATTAGCAGAATTTTGGATAAGCAACAAGACTAATTTTATATATATTTACTGAGGCTATTTGAAGCCTCAGGGAGACAGACTGCTTTCTCTCATGAATTGCCACTCTTAGGAACACTGATCGTCAAGGCAGGAGACTTCTCCCCCTCCACCCCCCTTTTTGATTTGGAGATAATAAAACTCCAGTGGTCATTTAACCTTATTCTATCAGGCAGCCATTTATTTAGTTTACACTTGAATTCATGAGAGAAAGGGTTACTAATACCAGGAGAGGAGACAGTGATGTCCCAGCTCTTCTCAATTATGAAATAACCATAGGCAAAGGCAAAGGGTGAGGTTAGGCTTGAAGTCACCATAAACAAAGGAAAGGTTAGTTTAGAATTTACACTTAAATAATAGTTTCAGGCTAAATTCACCCACCTATAATTTCAGTTATTGTCTTTCCACTGTTTTATAATATAAATGCATTTATAAATGATTTTAACTCTTACAGTTTTTATTAATTTTTTTAAAAAACCTATTAATTTTATAACACCTTTAAATAACTTTCATTCGACTTATAACATATTAAATGAACTTAACCATTACTTTAATGTTTCCTTTAAAGTAAAAGAATAGGGGACTTCCGGCAAGATGGTGGCTGAGTGAGCTTGCCTTGCCGTCTCTCCTGGGAAGAGGCAGCTGGGCACCGCTGAGGTTCTCCGGGACCAGGTTTTTTCAGGATTTTTTCAGGGCAGGAAGTGTCTGGACATCGATTTGGTGGGAAGGTAACGGAAAGGACTGGTCTATAAGATATAATTTGGGACTTTTCAGGAGGGGGAGGCAAGATGGCGGCTGAGTGAACTTCCCGGTTACTAGCTCCTGGGGGGAATCGGCTGGGAGGCGTCGGAGACTCTTTGGGACCGGCTGTTTCGGGATTTTTCCTGGTCCGGAGGTGTCTGGACATCGATTTGGAGGGAAGGTAACAGAGAGGATCCATCTGTGAAATATACACGGAGATCCCAGCTATGTGTGGAGGACTCCCTCCTTGGGTAGGCGGAGCCGAGGCAGCTAGCACCGCAGCGGGTGGCGGGCGGGAGAGCCGAGCCGCGTTGTGCCGCGGCAGGCGGCGGGCGAAGGAGCCGAGCCCAGCCGAGCCTAGCCGCGCCGCGGCGGGCGGCAGGCGGCGGGTGGGAGAGCCGAGCCGCGCTGCGCCGCGGCGGCGGGCGGTGGGTGGGGAAGCCGAGTCCGGCGGAGCCCGGCTGAGCTGTGGAGGGCGGGGGGGCCGAGACCGGCTGAGCTCAGCCGAGCCCAGCCGCGCCGTGCCGGGCAGCGAGCGGGAGAGCCGAGCCACGCTGCGCCGCACCGGGCGGCGGGCGGGAAAGCTGAGCCCAGCCGAACCCAGACGAGCCGCGGCGGGAGGGGAAGCCGAGCCCAGCCGAGCTGCGGTGGGCGGCAGGTGGGGGACCCGAGCCCAGCCGAGCCCAGCCGAGCCCAGCCGAGCCGCGGCAGGCGGCGGGCGGGGGACCGGAGCCCAGCTGAGCCCAGCCGAGCCTGGCGGCGGGGTTTCTGTTCTTTGGTTTTTTTTGTTGTTGTTGTTGTTGTTCTTGTTGTTCTCTTTTTTTTTTTTCAATCCTCTCTTTCTTGTCCCCAATATTCTTCTTATACTATTTTACCTTAACAATACAATAGGTCCTACAGGAAATACCTCACATTTGCTGGGTTTCCTCACCCTCCACTGCCTCATTTCTCTGTGAATAGACTTAGCCTATCTACACTATCCCCTTTCCCCTACAACTTGATATCCTCCACCATCTGCTATCTCTCCTATATTCCATCTCCCTTTCTTTGATCCACAAAGTGTCTAACTCTTACTTTCTAATACCTTTGTTTAGTTTTCCATCTGGTATTCGTCCCTGAAACTATTACCTTTCTTTTCTCTTTCCCTCTCTCACGAAAACAATAGCCTCTTAGTACGTACCACATTCCTCCCATATTCAGTCATCTACCTCATTATAGGTACTTTCCTACTACTATAACTCTACACAATTTACATGATCTAACCTCCATCCTCCCAGAACTCATATTGTTGCTTTGTAAACATATATCACCAATACTACTTCACACTTTTTCCTTCCTTACACAATTGACTTTCCCCAGCACTAATACTTTCCTTTAAAGTGAGCTTAACTAGCAATAAGAAATTGGAATAAGAAGAACAAAGTGACAAAGAGAAGATATAACACTTACGCAAAAACAACAGCTAATTAATCTCCAAGACTAGACAAAGAAGCTAAGGAACTGATTAAACCCGTCAAGAAAAAATGTTGACAAGACAGCAAAAAAAATCTACAAACCAAACCAGTAATCAGGAAAACATGGCTGAATCCAATCAACAAACTGAAAATCAGGAAGGGGGGCAGGACTTCACACAAGCAATGAAAGATCTCAGAACATTTATCACTGACAAATTTGATGAAGTAATGAAAGAGGTTAACAGCATGAAGACAACACTTGGAGGGGAAATTGCAGACATGCGCAAAAAAATAACAGATATGATGGAAATGAACACCACAATTCAAGAAATCAAAAATACACTTGCAGCAAATATCAGCAGACTAGAAGAGGCAGAGCAGAGAATTAGTGATGTGGAAGACAGTGCATTGGAAATCAAACAGATAGTAGAAGTGGTCAATAAAAAGGTAGAAAAAATCCAGATAGGACTTAGGGACCTGAATGATAATGCAAAACGCTCAAACATACATATTATAGGCATTCCAGAAGGAGAAGAGAAGGGAAAGGGGTCAGAAGGAGTGTTGCAGGAAATAATGAATGAAAACTTCCCAAATCTACTGAAAGAGACAGATGTACATATCCAAGAAGCACAGCGCACTCCACTGCTCATAAACCCCAACAGGCCCACCCCAAGACATATACTTGTCAAATTATCCAATGCTCAAGACAAAGAAAAAATTCTAAAAGCAGCAAGAGAAAAGAAAACCATCACATACAAGGGAAACTCCATAAGATTAAGTGCTGATTTCTCATCTGAAACGATGGAGGCAAGAAGGCAGTGGTATGATATAGTCAAGGTACTAAAGGAAAAAAATCTCCAACCAAGAATACTCTATCCAGCTAAACTAGCATTCAAAAATGATGGAGAGTTCAAAATATTCACAGATAAACAGAAACTGAAAGAGTATATCAACAAGAAACCTCCCCTTCAAGAAATTCTTAAGGGAATTCTGCAGGAAGAAAGGAAAAAACAGGACAGTCAGAGATGGAGGAGAGTGTAAAAGCAACAAGAAAGACAAAAATAGAAGGGGAAAATAAAATAATACAAACAAAATATAACAAACACAAATCCAACCAAAATATGGCTACCGTAAATAACTCTCTAAATGTAATAACACTGAATGTCAACGGATTAAACTCACCTATCAAAAGATTCAGACTGGGACACTGGATAAGGAAATACGACCCATCTATATGCTGCCTACAAGAGACACATCTTAGACCCAGAGACTCATGGAGGTTGAAAGTGAATGGCTGGAAAACAATCACACAAGCAAACAATAACCAAAAAAAGGCAGGAGTAGCTTTATTAATATCAGACAAAATAGACTTTAAATGCGAAACAATTGTGAGAGACAAAGAAGGATACTATATTTTAGTGAAAGGGACAATTTGTCAAGAAGATCGAACAATCATAAATATTTATGCTCCTAACAAGGGCGCCTCTAAATATGTGAGGCAAACGCTGGAAAAACTAAGTGAAAGAATAGATGCATCTACAATTATAGTGGGGGATTTTAATACACCAATATCAACTCTGGACAGAACATCTCAAAAGAGAATCACTAAAGAAACAAAACAT
Organism: Dasypus novemcinctus; assembly: GCF_030445035.2. NCBI lineage: Eukaryota > Metazoa > Chordata > Mammalia > Cingulata > Dasypodidae > Dasypus > Dasypus novemcinctus. The sequence continues at coordinate 454,251 of NW_026688131.1, read as the reverse complement.
TTGAACAGTATATTAGAAGAGCTGGATCTAATAGACATATATAGATCATTACACCCAAACACAGCAGGATATACATTTTTCTCAAGCGCACATGGAACATTCTCCAAGATTGACCATATGCTAGGCCACAAAGAAAGGCTTAATGAATTCAGAAAGATCGAAATCATACAAAACAATATCTCTGACCACAGTGGAGTCAAGCTGGAAATTTGCAAGGGACAGAGACCCAGACTTCACACGACAATTTGGAAATTAAACAGCACACTCTTAGAAAAACAGTGGGTCAAAGAGGAAATCTCAAAAGAAATCAATGACTACCTTGAAACAAATGATAATGATAACACAACATACCAAAATTTATGGGACGCAGCAAAAACGGTACTGAGAGGGAAATTTATAGCCATAAATTCATATATCAAAAAAGAAGAAAGAGCAGAAATTGAAGAATTAACTGCACATTTGAAGGAATTAGAAAAACAACAACAAAGTAACCCAACAGGAAGAAGAAGGAAGGAAATAACAAAGATAAGAGCAGAACTAAATGAAATAGAAAATAAGAAAGCACTTGAAAAAATAAACAAGACCAAGAGCTGGTTTTTTGAGAAGATCAACAAAATTGACAAACCTTTAGCGAGACTAACAAAGAAAAAAAGAGAAAAGATGCAAATACACAAAATAAGAAATGAGAAAGGTGATATCACCACTGACCCCACAGAAATAAAGACTATCATAAGAGGATACTTTGAAAAACTATATTCCAACAAAAATGACAATTTAGAGGAAATGGACAAATTCCTAGAAATACATAAGCAGCCCATACTGACGAAAGAAGAAATTGATGATCTTAACAAACCAATCACAAGCAAAGAGATAGAATCAGTCATTAAAAATCTCCCAACTAAGAAGAGCCCAGGGCCAGATGGCTTCACAGGTGAATTCTACAAAACATTCCGGAAAGAACTAACACCAATCCTGTTGAAACTATTCCAAAAAATCGAAACAGAAGGAACACTGCCTAATTCCTTCTATGATGCCAACATTACCCTAGTACCAAAGCCAAACAAAGACACCACAAGAAAGGAAAATTACAAACCAATTTCTCTAATGAACCTAGACCAAAAAATACTTAACAAAATACTTGCTAATCGTATTCAACAACACATTAAACGAATTATACACCATGACCAAGTGGGATTTATCCCAGGTATGCAAGGATGGTTCAACATAAGAAAATCAATCAATGTAATACACCATATAAACAGATTGATAGAAAAAAACCACATGATTATATCTATAGATGCAGAAAAGGCATTTGACAAAATACAGCACCCCTTCCTGATAAAAACACTACAAAAGATCGGAATACAGGGAAACGGACTTTGGCCCAGTGGTTAGGGCGTCCGTCTACCATATGGGAGGTCCGCGGTTCAAACCCCGGGCCTCCTTGACCCGTGTGGAGCTGGCCATGCGCAGTGCTGATGCGCGCAAGGAGTGCCGTGCCACGCAAGGGTGTCCCCCGCGTGGGGGAGCCCCACGCGCAAGGAGTGCGCCCGTGAGGAAAGCCGCCCAGCGTGAAAAGAAAGAGCAGCCTGCCCAGGAATGGCGCCGCCCACACTTCCCGTGCCACTGACCACAACAGAAGCGGACAAAGAAACAAGATGCAGCAAATAGACACCGAGAACAGACAACCAGGGGAGGGGGGGAATTAAATAAATAAATAAATCTTTAAAAAAAAAAAAAAAAAAAGATCGGAATACAAGGAAACTTTTTGAACATGATAAAGAGTATATATGAAAAACCTAAAGCCAACATTGTTTACAATGGCAAAATCCTGAAATCCTTCCCTCTAAAATCAGGAACAAGACAAGGATGCCCATTGTCTCTGCTCCTATTTAACATTATCTTGGAAGTACTGGCTCGAGCACTGAGACAAGAACCAGATATAAAAGGCATTCAAATTGGAAGGGAAGAAGTCAAAATTTCATTATTTGCAGATGACATGATCCTATATATAGAAAACCCTGAGAGATCTTCAACAAAGCTCCTAGAACTCATAAATGAGGTTAGCAAAGTCGCAGGTTATAAGATCAATGCGCAAAAATCAGTAGCATTTCTATACACCAATAATGAGCAAGATCAGGAGGAAATCAAGAAACAAATACCATTCACAATAGTAAATAAAAAAATCAAATACTTAGGAATAAATTTAACTAAAGAGGTAAAAAACTTATACATCGAGAACTATACAAGATTGTTCAAGGAAATCAAAGAAGACCTAAATAAATGGAAGAATATTCCCTGTTCATGGATAGGAAGACTGAATATTATTAAGATGTCTATCCTACCAAAACTGATCTACACATTCAATGCAATCCCAATAAAAATCAACACAGCCTTCTTTAAGGAACTAGAAAAACTAACTATGAAATTTATTTGGAATAAAAAGAGGCCCCGAATAGCCAAAGACATATTGAAAAAGAAAAACGAAATAGGAGGAATCACACTTCCTGACTTCAAAACATACTACAAAGCTACAGTAGTGAAAACAGCATGGTACTGGCATAAGGAGAGACACACAGACCAATGGAATCGAATTGAAAGTTCAGATATAGAACCTCATGTATATAGCCATATAATATTCAATAAAGCCACCAAACCCTCTCAACTGGGAGAGAATGGCCTATTCAACAAATGGTGCCTGGAGAACTGGATAGCCATATGTAGAAGAATGAAAGAGGATTACCATCTCACACCTTATACAAAGATCTACTCAAGATGGATCAAAGACCTAAATATAAGAGCCGAGACCATAAAGACCTTAGAAAGCAGTGTAGGGAAACATCTACAGGACCTTGTAATAGGAAATGGCTTCATGAATATCACACCAAAAGCACGAGCAGCAAAAGAACAAATAGATAAATGGGACTACCTCAAAATTAAAGCCTTCTGCACCTCAAAGGAGTTTGTCAAGAAAGTAAAAAGGGAACCCACACAATGGGAGAAAATATTTGGCAACCATATATCTGATAAGAGACTTATAACTTGCATATATAAAGAACTCATATATCTCGAAAACAAAAAGATAAACAACCCATTTAAAAAATGGGAAAAAGATTTAAACAGACACTTCTCCAAAGAAGAAATACAAATGGCTAAAAAGCACATGAAAAAATGCTCCAAATCCCTAGCTATCAGGGAAATGTAAATCAAAACTACAATGAGATACCATCTTACTCCCATAAGATTGGCAGCCATGAAAAAAACAGTAGAATACAAATGCTGGAGAGGATGTGAAGAAAGGGGAACACTCATCCATTGCTGGTGGGAATGCAGAAGGATCCAACCATTCTGGAGGACAGTTTGGCAGTTTCTCAAAAAATTATCCATAGATTTGCCATATGACCCAGCAATACCACTGCTGGGTATATACCCATCAGATCTGAAAACAAGGACAGAAACCGATATACATACACCAATGTTCATAGCAGCATTGCTCACCATCGCCAAAAGTTGGAATCAATCCAAAAGTCCATCAACAGATGAGTGGATCAATAAAATGTGGTATATACACACAATGGAATACTACTCAGCTGTAAGAACCAATACACTACAATTGCACGTGATAACATGGATGAACCTTGAGAATCTTATGTTAAGTGAAGCAACCCAGGCATTGAAGGACAAATACTATATGACCTCAATGATATGAAATAAGTTAACTGCCTCAGAGAGCTAGAGTCTGGAAAAGTGGCTTACTGGAAATCGGGGGGTGGAGGAAGGATGTGAGTTAATGTCTGTAGGGGTGGAATCTGTGATGAGCTGGGGGTAAGTATGAGCACAAAGAAGGGACAAAATGGGGGCAAGGGGTTACCTTCGGGTGGGGTTTTCTGGGTTTGAGGGGGGCTAGGGATGGGAAGAGGGGTAATACGGTCCAAGAAATAGGTGGGAGGGAGGGGCAACATACAAACATGGGAGAGTGCCAGAAGTTCGTTGAGAACTAAATGTTGAGTAAAATGTATCAAAGTATAAGTAGGAGGGTCACCTGGTTAGGACGCTCAGGGGGTATGGTCTGATGCGGGACGGACTCCGGAGGGAATAGCTGAAGGCTCATTTTGCCAAGGTGGGTTCTACCATTGGGTGGGGTGGACCCATATCCTGGGGAAGACTAATGCCGTCGAATAGAGAGAACTGTATCTCTCGTGAGAAAGGACGGCTCCCAGGGCATTAGATTGGCAGGCGTTGTGGGCCCTAAGGGGAGGGGAAAATGGACGTGCAATGGATAGAACAAAGGTAAATAAGGGGGCAAAAGAGGAGTTATGTGAGAGTACATGAGGATGAATATAAAACAGCTAATATTACACCAAAAACATATAGGGGACGACAGACTAATAATGAAAACCATAAGACAAAACATAGGATAACTAAAAAATTTAGAAAACTGTACAACCTAAAGTATGGACCACATAGTAAGCACAAATGTTACCTTGTTTGAAAACTATAGTTTCGGAATCTGTACATCAGTTTCAGGAAATATGATATGAATAAGTTAAAAGATTATTGCTGTGGAAGGGAAAAGGTTTTATGGTGGATCTGGGGAAATACTGTATATTGTATATATGAATTTCGGTGATCTAAGACTCTTCTGAAGCTGACATTATGTTGGGATTCACTTTACGGGAAGTTTTGGATCACAGAGTGGTTCAACAATGGCAGTGGAGGAATACTGATATGGGATGTTATTGACAGGATATATATGGTTGACAGGGAGTTATACAGGGCATATGCCCAGGGTATATGGTAATGTCTATATATACTCATAGTGGAAACAATTAAAAACAACAGCTGGGGGGGTACTGGGCTCCTGGCCGGGGGGTCACTGTTGTGGGCCCTGGGAGAGCAGCGGCAATCCTCCAGGTGCAACGGCAAGAACCAGGAAGGAAGGAGGGCCCAACAGTGGGCTCTTGATACTAATGGCTACACTTTTGAGCCTATGCACCTGCAATAAGAACAAGGCCTAGAGTAGCATTGTGCCTGGGGGTTTCCTCCTGACAGCCTTCATGTTACTCAAATGTGGCCACTCTCACAGCCAAACTCAGCGTGTAGATGTGATGCATTCCCCCCAGCGTGGGACACGACACCCGGGGATGAGCCTCCCTGGCACCAAGGGATCACTACCACATACCAGCTGAAGAAGCAACTAGAAAATGACCTTGAATTAAAGATTCAATGCGGAACAGCAGAATATACCTGTCTACATATAATAACATGACTTCGGGAAGCGGTTTGACCTAATGTAAGGGGGAAATGGAAAGGAGAAATGAGATTAAATTTAATCCAGAAAAGATGTGGGCTCCACCAGAATCTTCCCGACAAAAATCAAGGTCAATGGAAGGTCTGAAGAGAAAGATTCTGGGAACGAAAAAGAACTCCGAACATGGAAGAAGGTAAGACTCCCCGGGTGAGCACAGTCTGGAAGGCCCTAGCTTTAATTGCTAGGAAGGGGAGGCTGATCACCTCCCGAGAGAACCCTAGTAGCCCCAGAAGGCTGGGGGGAAGCCGTTCTCTCTAGGCTTGGGAAAAGGAGAAAAACCGGGGAAAAGCCCTGGTGTTTTGGGTTTGTCTAACTGCATGTTAGAATCTGGTACTGGTCTTATATCCACTAAAGGAGTGGAGTCTCAATTTTAATAGGAAGGGCTATTTATAGGTTCAAGTCCTAATGTCCTGGAAATTGGTCTAGATTAAGGAAAACAAAACTTGGTTACAGGAAAATGGATCGGCTTTCTGGTGGAGCTTGGTCTGGGTGTAAAGTTTAAAGAGTGGAAAGTCTAGCTGAAATCTTTTGTTATGGTGCTAATTTGTGAATGAATTCGCTTTATACCAAATGTTAAGTGTTCTGAGGTTTGTGATGGCTGTGGGGGCAGCCATGGTGAAAATAAATATATAAACTTGTGGGTCAGATTAGTGACCTTTGTGCTTCTGTCTGTGTCAGCTCGAGGCTAGTGTTGGAGTTGTGTCCTTATGTAAAGTGGAATTACAGCTGAGCTGGAGCCCTCCCTTGCCATTGGCAAGGGGGTGAAATGATTCTGGGGCAAAAGCTGAGGAGTCTGGATGTTTGCGGAGTCTAGATGTTTGTGCATTCTCTGCTGTCTTGTCTCTGGTCTGGTCCTTTGCCGGGGCTTGGAGGCCATCTGTGTCCGCGCCAAGCACCCAAGTTTGTTGGGAATGTCCCAGTCAGGGTGGCTGGGTTCCTGGGAGAGTTGCCAAATTTGAGTAGGTTCTGTCTGCCCATTTTGGCTGAAAGCTGGAAAGGGGGGAGTGGCTTGCCCCTTTCCAGTGAGTCCACCCTTCTATTCATAAGCCGCATTCCTGTTTGTTGTGCACCCGACTGCCTGGAAGCGGGGGAAGTTAAGGGGGTGAAAAGCAGAATCAGAATAAATGCAGTAAAGTTCCCTCCTTAGGGTGTCAAAGCCAAAATACCTTTGCTTTCTGCCCAGGTTCTTAGAAGGTATTGTAGTAACTTTAAGTAAGAGAATGTGTTCTGTGAAGGTAAAATTTGTCTTAAGGGTATAAATAATTATAAAAGTTTTACAAAGCATTGTTTAAATTAAGTTATTTAAATGGCTAATTGCAGAAAGTCATTATTTAACAAAACTAAATTGATAATAATAATAATAAAAGGCAATTTTATAACAAACTTATTCGGCAGCCTGTCTCCCCTGCCAACTTGCTTTAAAAAAAAACTGTTTCTGGTATTACATGCTACTAAGTATTTAAAGTGAAGAAAAGTTAATTATTTTAACAAGCTTGTTTAGTATTAATGGCAATTATATGTTGTAAGAAGTTTGCCTGGTAACTTAGTATGTGGGATATATGGAGTGTGTTTTTATTGTTAAGGAAACAGAAGATGATTTTGTCCTCAGATAAAATGATTGATTATTGGAAAGAGTAGAATGTGGGACAGAACCTGAATGAATACTGAAAGTGTAGAAGGTTTGTGGAAGGAAAATTTTTATGATTAAAATTGAGTAAGATCAATATACAAAGAAAATCTTTACAAAATAGCTTCTTGTGCTTTAACCTCATCATTTCCTCAGTGTTTGAAGAAGAGTCTTACCTCTTTTAAAAGAACATTTATGTTCTAGAAATCAAATCCTGAAAAACAGCTTTTTTATTTCAAAATAACTGCAAGAGATTTATTCTTTCACTTTAAAGGAAAAATTAAAGTAATAAGTTCATTTAATATGTTATAAGTCGAATGAAAGGTATTTAAAGGTGTTATAAAATTAATAGGTTTTTAAAAAAATTAATAAAACTGTAACTAAGAGTTAAAATCATTTATAAATGCATTTATGTTATGAAACAGTGGAAAGGTAATAACTGAAATTATAGCTGGGTGAATTTAGCTTGAAATTATTAAGTGTAAACTCTAAACTTTACCTTTCCTTAGTTTATGGTTACTTCAAGTCTGACCTCACCCCTTGCCTTTGCCTATGGTTATTTCATAATAGCTTCTGCCCCTACAGGCCAGAGAAGAGCTGGGACATCACTGTCTCCTCTCCTGGTATTAGTAACCCTTTCTCTCATGAATTCAAGTGTAAACTAAATAAATGGCTGCCTGATAGAATAAGGTTAAATGACCACTGGAGTTTTATTATCTCCAAATCAAAAAGGGGGGTGGAGGGGGAGAAGTCTCCTGCCTTGACGGTTAGTGTTCCAAAGAGTGGCAATTCATGAGAGAAAGCAGTCTGTCTCCCTGAGGCTTCAAATAGCCTCAGTAAATATATATAAAATTAATCTTGTTGCTTATCCAAAATTCTGCTAAATTCAAAGTAAAATATAAAGTTCTGAAACAAAAAAATAATGCTAAAGCATTGAGAACATTTTGGTTATTACAATCCATTAAGTAAGAAGGAAAATTCTTGTGGTAAACTGCATGGTCATAGAGCAAATTAAGAAGAGTTTCAAGAGTCTTTGAAATGTTTGCAGTCACACTTGTTTTGTAAAGATTAGAAGTTTAAAGTAATTAAAGTTATGTTTTTGTCTCAAACTATTTATATCTGCCTATTTGCTCAAATTGTTGAGGTTAAATATGCAGTTATATAAGTAATATGTATTTCTGGACCCCTAATTAATTAAGCTAAACAGTATATAAAATGATGCAAATTATAAGTAATATCAATGAGTTGTGTTTGTGTCTAATTCTTTGTGTCTGCCCATTTTAAAAAAATGCTCAATGTATATCTTCATACATCAGGATAATATCAAATTAACAAATACAAATTCTTAAAAGAGGTCTATTCAAATTGTTAAAAATTAAATATGCAGTTATATTTATAAATATTCTTAAAGCCCAAACTAAACTAAGCAGGATGAAAAAGTCATAGAAATCTGATTATGGAAACAATTGGGAAAGGGCCTCCTCTTTGCAAGAGCTTTTAAGGCAAGACTAGGTGTGGCAGATTAAACCTATCTACTAGGCTAGGGAATTAAGAATCAGTTTGCCTGGTAATTTCCCAGTTTAAACCTTTGTCAGCCATAAAATGAAAAACAAAAAACAAAAAAAAAAAAAACAAAGATTAGGTTCATTTTCACATAAGAAAAATGTTGATGTAACCTGGTGGCCTGCTGCCTCAGTCTCCCACTCCCGGGTTGGACAGCAGTGGAGGAGACCAGTTTAGGCCAGTCCTATAGGCAGTGGAAGGATGCCCAAGAAGGAGCTAACTAAGTTGGTGCCATTTCAGGACTAAATTCTATTCCTTATTTGACAAAGGGGAGCAGGTAAAAACTAAAATGGTTGGAATGTGATAGAAGAAGCAGTTAAATCAAACTTTTGCGTGGGAAAGTTAAATCTCAGATAAGCTGTAACTTCTGAAGTATCCAATCTATGGAAAAACAGAGGAAGAGCTTGCATGCTAGGCTTAGGGGTATAAATTGTGTCATTTTTCTTTGTTCGTGGCACCAGCCATATCTGGCTCTGCACCCCTTCTTGCAAGATTGAGAATAAATTATTTTCTTCTCCACAATCTGGTGAGCCTTATTTTCTTCCAGAAGATTTCTTTCCAACAAAATAAAGGTAATTAGTGGCTCTATTAACAAATTTCAGTAAGTAAAGGAAAGTCCATAAAAACTATGGAGAGATCTTTCCTGGGTTATGATTTAAAAAATTAAGTAATTGTGTAATGTGTTTTAAAACCTGGTAGTCAGTATGCATGTGTTTTAAAACCTAGTAGTCAGTATGCTTTTAAATTAATAATTTTCATAACTTAAAGAAAAGAAGTTTCTAGCTTCCTGTAAGGGGAAAAGAGAACATTCCTTGCATAAACTATTATGGTTTCAATTTTATTTAACTTGAGTGTAATCTCCCATAGTTAATTTATAAACTAAATTAGCATTATGTATGAAATCTTTAGAGTAATGATAATTGTAAGTTCACATTAGTGAAATTAGGCTGAAGGAAAAAGATTGTAGATATGCTCTCTTAAATAAAGAGTGAGTTTCTTTCATTGGTAATTGTTTTTTTTTTTTTTTAAGATTTATTTATTTATTTAATTTCCCCCCCTCCCCTGGTTCTCTGTTCTTGGTGTCTATTTGCTGCGTCTTGTTTCTTTGTCCCCTTCTGTTATCGTCAGCGGCACGGGAAGTGTGTGCGGTGCCATTCCTGGGCAGGCTGCTCTTTCTTTTCACACTGGGCGGCTTTCCTCATGGGCAGGCGCACTCCATGCGCATGGGGCTCCCCCACGCGGGGGACACCCTTGCGTGGCACGGCACTCCTTGCGCGCATCAGCACTGCGCATGGCCAGCTCCACACGGGTCAAGGAGGCCCGGGGTTTGAACCGTGGACCTCCCGTGTGGTAGACGGACGCCCTAACCACTGGGCCAAACTCCGTTTCCCCATTGGTAATTGTAATTTAGTAAGTTTATTTAAACATGAGGTGGCTAGTCAATGTGGTTATAGTCAATTATAAAGAGTTTATAAAACATCTTCCAAACTGAAAATGTTTAAATAGTTCTAGTTGTAGAAGTCATTGTTAACTAAAAAACTTAGATTGGTATTGGTAGCAGAAATAACTTCATGATAATAAACCTGTCTGAAGGCCACTGCAAAATACACATTTAAGTAAATGGTAATAAAAAGTTGTCTTGATTCTATTGGAAATATTCTGTTTTCATTCTAACAATGAAAAATAATATTTTTCCTCTATTACTAAAGTAAAGTACCTACTGTTATCTTCATAGTAAAATTGTGTAAATAAACAGTCATTTGATATATGTGTTGCATTAAGTTGTTTAATATATATATATAAAAACAAGGAATAAATTTTAACATTGTCAAATTCTTGTGCATTCAAACCAGGCCTTGAATACATTACAGGTGGCCTCTCCATGTGAGTTATTGGCTAGGCTGGTCACTGACCCCTCAATTAAAATATGTGCTATATCAGTCTCTGGTTCTGCTCCTGAAGTTGATGGAAACTATATTGCAGTTTCAAGCTCCTGCAGCCAATAATGACTCGGTACAGCCAAGTGTACAATGGATATCGCCTCCAGACTGGCACTGTTCCATAGTGCCAGAGAGCACTATGCACCAGGCTAGTGGAATACTGGAAAATCTCTCTAAGATGAAGGATGCTGCAACTTGCTCACTGCGTTGAAGAACATGCTAAGTGGAGCCATGATACCAGGATACTGTAAGTGAAACTTAAACACAATTGGCATTATGGCCTGCTCTCATCGAGAGATAACATGTAAGGTATTACAAACCTGAAACTCAAAACTAATAATTGCAACTCTGAATCCTTATGCATTAAGTAATACATTAGTTAATATTAAGTGCTGTACTTTTATCCTGTACTAAATATATGCCTAATAATTGTAATGTTATCTTTTCTATTTTGGATCAAGTGCAGAAGTATATTAGACATGTTAAATTACTGGTAAAATCATTTTCTAAACAGTTAATAACATGTCTATAGAATAAGGTGGCAGTCTCAGCCAGTCTCAGTCAACTTCTATATTCTGCTGTACTCTGCTGTGTAGCAAAAGTGAGGCTTGCTTGCTGATGGTGAGTCACCTATTGAAGAAATCAAAATTGCTAGAAATTGTACAATAAAAACCAAGGTGTAAAAATCTTTATTTTGTAGTTCTGATCACTCCCACAGGTGCAAACTAAGAGTATTTCCAAATTAGTGTTCTAATCCTGAGTGAAGCCAGTTGCCCAAGGAGTGCCAGTTCACCAGGAGCATCTGACAGAGCGAATGAGTGTCAATCATTGAACAGCTTGGAATGTGTCTTCAGACAAAGTTAAGTGTCTGTTGCAATTTCTCTCTAAAGATGGATAACTTAAAAAAGAATATATATGCTGTTCCCACCAGCTTTTAAGAGTGCCATCTTTATAGGCACCTAACCTTGTCTACCTCTGTAATCCAATGTGTCCTCTTTTAAAAACGGGTATTCCAAATTTTTAATTAAGTTTGTTTCTTTCAGAGTGAACATCTTATTAACCATATGAAAACTTCATCCAACTTCGTACAGAATGCCAGATCCATCTTCCTCCAGTTAGAATAAATTAAGAGTTTTACACCTTATTAGGCAATGACTACAGCCCATGGCCAGCAGGAAGCAGTTACAGAAAAGAGATAGTCTCCCTTCAGCACCCCTATTAAATTAAAGGTGTAAACTCTTTAAGAGTAAAATAAAAGTAATAGATGGATCTGGAACCTGACTGGAAATCCACATGAGTGCCAGTGGCAGCAGAATAACTGCAGGAGGCCCCTGCCCAAGATTCTGCTGTCCAGAATGAAAAGTTCTAAACTTCTAAAAACAGTCCTGGATGCTGTACTAAAGACTGATAAATAATCAATCGAAACAACAAACAGCCATCCACCTCATAGCTCCAACAATAATTATGCAAAGATTAGCAAGTTAAACTTTGGCAAAAGGGGGGGAATGATGTGGGCTATGGGTGGAAGGCTCTTTGTCTCTTCAGAGATAACCTAAGCTGAAGGTTGTGGGTGTGGAAAGGTAAGAGGCTGCAGTCCTGCCCTTAGGGACAATAACAACAGGCTCCAGTCCCAGGAAACAGTTTAACAATGCAAGGGCTATAAACTTTAAGTATTTAGGGGAAATGCAAAAAGTAAATATGCTAAAAGGCTTATCTAGAATGTCTGGAGTCCATGCTAAAAGCTTACCTAAGATGTGGAAGATATATATGCTAATTGAAGCTTATTGAACTGAAACAAAGCGACCATTTGGCCTTTCCTTGCGGTATAAAAGACATTTGAAAATCTTGTTCAGGGCTCGGGATTCAAACAGAAAGCTCCCGAGTCCAGCCGGCCGTCAATAAACCATTTTTCCTTCTCAAAATCATTCCTGAGTCCTGGCCTCTCTATACTCAAGTAACTGAACTTCTCTCAAATTCTACAACACCATCATTTCTAATGTGATGATCCGATCATAGAGAAAATTGCCCACAGAATGTGCATAGACAGTGAATTAATTATCTCTGCAGAAAACTACCAAAGTAACCAGAAATAGCCTCATTTTGGAAGATGTCCAAAATCATCTGAGGCTACATGATCGCTTGATGGTATTTCCTTAACAAGGAAATATTCCTTACCATGACCCGAGGGTACAATTCCTTTTTTTTCTTCTTCTCCTTTCCTTTCTTCTTTCCTTCTTTCCTTCTTTCTTTCTTGTTATTTTTTTATTTTTTGGAGGGAGTCATGTTGTTGTGGAATTTAAGAGAAGTTCAATTATTTGAGTATAGAGAGGCCAGGACTCAGGAATGATTTTGAGAAGGAAAAATGGTTTATTGACGGCCGGCCGGACTCGGGAGCTTTCTGTTTGAATCCCGAGCCCTGAACAAGATTTTCAAACGTCTTTTATACAGAGAGGAAAGGCCAAATGGTCCCTTTGTTTCAGTTCAATAGGCTTCAATTAGCATATATCTCTTCCACATCTTAGGTAAGCTTTTAGCATGGACTCCAGACATTCTAGATAGGCCTTTAGCTTATTTGGTTTTTGCATTTCCCCTAAATACTTGAAGTTTATAGCTCTTGCATTGTTAAACATTTCCTGGGACTGGAGCCTGTTTGCCATTTTCCCTAAGGGCAGGACTGCAGCCTCTTATCTTTCCACACTCACAAGTCAAACAACTTAGTTATCTCTGAAGAGACAAAGAGCCTTCCACCCATAGCCCACATCATTCCCCCCCTTTGTCAAAGTTTACCTGCTAAGCTTTGGCATAATTATTGTTGGAGCTATGAGGTGGATGGCTGTTTGTTGTCTTGACAGATTATTTATCAGTCTTTAGTACAGCATCCAGGACTGTTTTTAGAAGTTTAGAGCTTTTCATTCTGGACAGCAGAATCTTGGGCAGGGGCCTCCCGCAGTTATTCTGCTGCCACTGGCACTTACGTGGATTTCCAGTCAGGTTCCAGATCCATCTATTACTTTTATTTTACTCTTAAAGAGTTTACACCTTTAATTTAAAAGGGGTGCTGAAGGGAGACGATCTCTTTTCTGTAACTGCTTCCTGCTGGCCATGGGCTGTAGTCATTGCCTAATAAGGTGTAAAACTCTTAATTTATTCTAACTGGAGGAAGGTGGATCTGGCATTCTGTACAAAGTTGGATGAAGTTTTCATATGGTTAATAAGATGTTCACTCTGAAAGAAACAAACTTAATTAAAAATTTGGAATACCCGTTTTTAAAAGAGGACACATTGGATTACAGAGGTAGAAAAGGTTAGGTGCCTATAAAGATGGCACTCCTTAAAAGCTGGTGGGAACAGCATATATATATTCTTTTTAAAGTTATCCATCTTTATAGAGAAATTGCAACAGACACTTAGCTTTGTCTGAAGACACATTCCAAGCTGTTCAATGATTGACACTCATTCGCTCTGTCAGATGCTCCTGGTGAACTGGTACTCCTTGGGCAACTGGCTTCACTCAGGATTAGAACACTAATTTGGAAATACTCTTAGTTTTCACCTGTGGGAGTGATCAGAACTACAGAATAAAGATTTTTACACCTTGGTTTTCATTGTACAATTTCTAGCAATTTTGACTTGTTCAATAGGTGACTCACCATCAGCAAGCAAGCCTCACTTTTGCTAACTGAGACTGGCTGAGACTGCCACCTTATTCTATAGACATGTTATTAACTGTTTAGAAAATGATTTTACCAGGAATTTAACATGTCTAATATACTTCTGCACTTGATCCAAAATAGAAAAGATAACATTACAATTATTAGGCATATATTTAGTACAGGATAAAAGTACAGCACTTAATATTAACTAATGTATTACTTAATGCATAAGGATTCAGAGTTGCCATTATTAGTTTTGAGTTTCAGGTTTGTAATACTTTACATGTTATCTCTCCATGAGAGCAGGCCATAATGCCAATTGTGTTTAAGGTTTACTTACAGTCTCCTGGTATCATGGCTCCACTTAGCATGTTCTTCAATGCAGTGAGCAAGTTGCAGCATCCTTCCAGTATTCCAGAGATTTTCCAGTATTCTACTAGCCTGGTGCATAGTGCTCTCTGGCACCATGGAACAGTGCCAGTCTGGAGGCGATATCCATTGTACACTTGGCTGTACCGAGTCATTATTGGCTGCAGGAGCTTGAAACTGCAATATAGTTTCCATCGACTTCAGGAGCAGAACCAGAGACTGATATAGCACATATTTTTAATTGAGGGGTCAGTGACCAGCCTAGCCAATAACTCACATGGAGAGGCCACCTGTAATGTATACAAGGCCTGGTTCGAATGCACAAGAGTTTGACAATGTTAAAGTTTATTCCTTGTTTTATATATATTTTAAACAACTTAACGCAATACATATATCAAATGACTATTTACTTACACAATTTTACTATGAAGATAACAGTAGGTACTTTACTTTAGTAATAGAGGAAAAATATTAATTTTCATTGTTAGAATGAAAACAGAATATTTCCAATAGAATCAAGACAACTTTTTATTACCATTTACTTAAATGTGTATTTTGCAGTGGCCTTCAGACAGGTTTATTATCATGAAGTTATTTCTGCTACCAATACCAATCTAAGTTTCTTTAGTTAACAATGACTTCTACAATTAGAACTATTTAAACATTTTCAGTTTGGAAGATGTTTTACAAACTCTTTATAATTGACTATGACCACATTGACTAGCCACCTCATGTTTAAATAAACTTACTAAATTACAATTACCAATGAAAGAAATTTACTCTTTATTTAAGAGAGCATATCTACAATCTTTTTCCTTTAGCCTAATTTCACCAATGTGAACTTACAATTTTCATTACTCTAAAGATTTCGTACATAATGTTAATTTAGTTTATAAATTAACTATGGGAGATTACACTCAAGTTAAATAAAATTGAAACCATAATAGTTTATGCAAGGAATGTTCTCTTTTTCCCTTACAGGAAGCTAAAAACTTCTTTTCTTTAAGTTATGAAAATTATTAATTTAAAAGCATAACTGACTACCATGTTTTAAAACACATGCATACTGACTACCAGGTTTTAAAACACATTACACAATTACTTAATTTTTTTTTTTTAAATCATAACCCAGGAAAGATCTCTCCATAGTTTTTATGGACTTTCCTTTACTTACTGAAATTTGTTAATAGAGCCACTAATTACCTTATTTTGTTGGAAAGAAATCTTCTGGAAGAAAATAAGGCTCACCAGATTGTGGAGAAGAAAATAATTTATTCTCAATCTTGCAAGAAGGGGTGCAGAGCCAGATATGGCTGGTGCCCCGAACAAAGAAAAATGACACAATTTATACCCCTAAGCCTAGCATGCAAGCTCTTCCTCTGTTTTTCCATAGATTGGATACTTCAGAAGTTACAGCTTATCTGAGATTTAACTTTCCCACGCAAAAGTTTGATTTAACTGCTTCCTCTATCACATTCCAACCATTTTAGTTTTTACCTGCTCCCCCTTTTTCAAATAAGGAATAGAATTTAGTGCTGAAATGGCACCGACTTAGTTAGCTCCTTCTTGGGCATCCTTCCACTGCCCATAGGACTGGCCTAAACTGGTCTCCACTGCTGTCCAACCCGAGAGTGGGAGACTGAGGCAGCAGGCCGCCAGGTTACATCAACATTTTTCTTATGTGAAAATTAACCTAATCTTTGTGTGTGTGTGTTTTTTTTTTTTTTTTGCAATTTATGGCTGACAAGGGTTTAAACTGGGAAATTACCAGGCAAACTGATTCTTAATTCCCTAGCCTAGTAGATAGGTTTAATCTGCCACACCTAGTCTTGCCTTAAAAGCTCTTGCAAAGAGGAGGCCCTTTCCCAATTGTTTCCATAATCAGATTTCTATGACTTTTTCATCCTGCTTAGTTCAATTTGGGCTTTAAGAATATTTATAAATATAACTGCATATTTAATTTTTAACAATTTGAATAGACCTCTTTTAAGAATTTGTATTTGTTAATTTGATATTATCCTGATGTATGAAGACATACATTGAGCATTTTTTTTTAAAAATGGGCAGACACAAAGAGTTAGACACAAACACAACTCATTGATATTACTTGTAATTTGCATTATTTTATATACTGTTTAGCTTAATTAATTAGGGGTCCAGAAATACATATTACTTATATAACTGCATATTTAACCTCAACAATTTGAGCAAATAGGCAGACATGAATAGTTTGACACAACAACATGACTTTAGTTACTTTAAACTTTTCAAAGACTTTTGAAACTCTTCTTAATTTGCACTATGACCATGCAGTTTACCACAAGAATTTTCTTTCTTACTTAATGGATTGTAATAACCAAAATGTTCTCAATGCCTTAGCACCATTTTGTTTTAGAACTTTATATTTTACTTTGAAATTAGCAGAATTTTGGATAAGCAACAAGATTAATTTTATATATATTTACTGAGGCTATTTGAAGCCTCAGGGAGACAGACTGCTTTCTCTCATGAATTGCCACTCTTAGGAACACTGACCGTCAAGGCAGGAGACTTCTCCCCCTCCACCCCCCTTTTTGGTTTTGGAGATAATAAAACTCCAGTGGCCATTTAACCTTATTCTATCAGGCAGCAATTTATTTAGTTTACACTTGAATTCATGAGAGAAAGGGTTACTAATACCAGGAGAGGAGACAGTGATGTCCCAGCTCTTCTCAATTATGAAATAACCATAGGCAAAGGCAAAGGGTGAGGTTAGGCTTGAAGTAACCATAAACAAAGGAAAGGTTAGTGTAGAATTTACACTTAAATAATAGTTTCAGGCTAAATTCACCCAGCTCTAATCTCAGTTATTATCTTTCCACTGTATTATAATATAAATGCATTTATAAATGATTTTAACTCTTAGTTACAGTTTTTATTAATTTTTTTAAAAAACCTATTAATTTTATAACACCTTTAAATACCTTTCATTCAACTTATAACATATTAAATGAACTTAACCATTACTTTAATTTTTCCTTTAAAGTAAAAGAATAAATCTCTTGCAGTTAGTTTGAAATAAAAGGCTACTTTTCAGGATTTGATTTCTAGAACATAAAATGTTCTTTTAAAAGAGGTAAGACTCTTCTTCAAACATTGAGGATATGATGAGGTTAAAGCACAAGAAGCTATTGATAAAATATTTTCTTTGTATATTGATCTTACTCAATTTAATCATAAAAATTTCCCTTCCACAAACCTTCTACACTTTCAGTATTCATTCAGGTTCTGTCCCACACTCTACTCTTTTCAATAATCAATCATTTTATCTTAGGACAAAATCATCTTCTGTTGCCTTAACAATAAAAACACACTCCATATATCCCACATACTAAGTTACCAGGCAAACTTCTTACAACATATAATTGCCATTAATACTAAACAAGTTTGTTAAAATAATGAACTTTTCTTCACTTTAAATACTTAGTAGCATGTAATACCAGAAACAGTTTTTTTGGAAGCAAGTTGGCAGGGGAGATTGGCTGCCGAAAAAGTTTGTTATAAAATTGCCTTTTATTATTATTATTATCAATTCAGTTTTGTTAAATAATGACTTTCTGCAATTAGCCACTTAAATACCTTAAACAATGCTTTGTAAAACTTTTATAATTATTTATACCCTTAAGACAGATTTTACCTTCACAGAACACATTCTCTCACTTAAGGTTACTACAATACCTCTAAGAACCTGAGCAGAATGCAAACGTATTTTGGCTTTGACACCCTAAGGAGGGAAATTTACTGCATTTACTCTGATTCTGCTTTTCACTTCCTTCAATTCCCCCCCCTTTCAGGCAATCAGGTGCACAACAAACAGGAATGCGGCTTATGAATAGAAGGGTGGACTCACTGGAAAGGGGCAAGCCGCTCCCCGATTTCCAGCTTTCAGCCAAAATGGGCAGACAGAACCTACTCAAATTTGGCAACTCTCCCAGGAACCCAGCCGCCCCGACTGGGACATTCCCAACAAACTTGGGTGCTTGGCACGGACACAGATGGCCTCCAAGCCCCGGCAAAGGGCCAGACCAGAGACAAGACAGCAGAGCATGCACAAACATCTAGACTCCTCAGCTTTTGCCCCAGAATCATTTCACCCCCTTGCCAATGGCAAGGGAGGGCTCCAGCTCAGCTGTAATTCTACTTTATGTAAGGACACAACTCCAACACTAACATTGAGCTGACACAGACAGAAGCACAAAGGTCACTAATCTGACTCACAAGTTTATATATTTATTTTCACCATGGCTGCCCCCACAGCCATCACAAACCTCAGAACACTTAACATTTGGTATAAAGCGAATTCATTCACAAATTAGCACCATAACAAAAGATTTCAGCTAGACTTTTCCACTGTTTAAACTTTACACCCAGACCAAGCTCCACCAGAAAAGCCGATCCATTTTCCTGTAACCAAGTTTTGTTTTCCTTAATCTAGACCAATTTCCAGGACATTAGGACTTGAACCTATAAATACCCTTCCTATTAAAATGGAGACTCCACTCCTTTAGTGGATATAAGACCAGTACCAGATTCTAACATGCAGTTAGACAAACCCAAAACACCAGGGCTTTTCCCCGGTTTTCCTCCTTTTCCCAAGCCTAGACAGAACGGCTTCCCCCCAGCCTTCTGGGGCTACTAGGGTTCTCTCGGGAGGTGATCAGCCTCCCCTTCCTAGCAATTAAACTAGGGCCTTCCAGACTGTGCTCACCCGGGGAGTCTTACCTTCTTCCATGTTCGGAGTTCCTTTTCGTTCCCAGAATCTTTCTCTTCAGACCTTCCATTGCCCTCGATTTTTGTCGGGAAGATTCTGGTGGAGCCCACATCTTTTCTGGATTAAATTTAATCCAGTGGCGCCCAGATTTGGGGTTCACCCGAGTCCTCCCGGCTTCCTCAGGGATTTGGAAGGGGCAGCAAAATGCTACCGTCTCTGGCCTTCATTTATTGTCCCACCAGAGTCGCCAAAAATGTTGTGGAATTTAAGAGAAGTTCAATTATTTGAGTATAGAGAGGCCAGGACTCAGGAATGATTTTGAGAAGGAAAAATGGTTTATTGACGGCCGGCCGGACTCGGGAGCTTTCTGTTTGAATCCCGAGCCCTGAACAAGATTTTCAAACATCTTTTATACAGAGAGGAAAGGCCAAATGGTCCCTTTGTTTCAGTTCAATAGGCTTCAATTAGCATATATCTCTTCCACATCTTAGGTAAGCTTTTAGCATGGACTCCAGACATTCTAGATAAGCCTTTAGCTTATTTGGTTTTTGCATTTCCCCTAAATACTTGAAGTTTATAGCTCTTGCATTGTTAAACATTTCCTGGGACTGGAGCCTGTTTGCCATTTTCCCTAAGGGCAGGACTGCAGCCTCTTATCTTTCCACACTCACAAGTCAAACAACTTAGTTATCTCTGAAGAGACAAAGAGCCTTCCACCCATAGCCCACATCAATGTGAATGCCTGGCTTCTGGATATGAAGTATAATTTTGAGGGCACAAATGGTGCCCCTGGAAAGAGAGTGTTTACAATTGTTGGGTCCTGCCAAGTGGAAATCAGATCAGCAAGGGACACCTAGTGATGATGCCTGCAATTTAAGTCTCCCAGCTGGTTCAAACCCCGGAGGGTTCCTGAGCTCACTTTGAATAATTGAATCTGGTCTCTGCTTTGGGAGGAAATGCCCAAAGTCTATTTTTCCTGGTCACTAGCTAGGGGCATTTATTTCCCCCATGGAATGTCAGAATGAGGATGGGGATAATGCCTACAGTAATTGGCAGGTATTTTGCATGGAAAATGCAGGTTCCAGAATCTGGCGGGAGCAATGCTTTTTCCAAGTGCTCTTTCCATTCAACTTTGGAATGAATCACAAGTCAGGCATGCATTGATGTAGCCTCTACATCGGACCATAGCATTCTTTACCTTGTGCCTGGTCAATCAAGGATTATGCAGTGTCACCATGTGTTGTGTATCCATGAAGCAACGGGAATCATTTGGATAGTGCAGTTTTGATCAGAAGCTTGACTTAGGGACTTAACATGGGCATATACAGGTTTGATCCCCAGCTGCATTTTTATTTTCATAGCTTATGGCTCAAAGAGGGCTAGTTAAATCTTCCTGTTTGCAATTTTCAAGGTGCCATGTCAGAGGGGTAAATCACTGGCAATAGTCCAAGTGTGAATAAAAATCTTTGTATCAAGGTTCATCAAGAGTGATATTGGTTAGAGCTATGAGAATGGCTCTAAACTCTGCCCACTGAGCCAAGTGCCTCTTCCCAATTGGAGGAATCCTCTCTGGCACTGATGGGAAGAGAGAGTATATAACACACCAATTACTTCCACACATAAAAATGTAGAAGCAACAAAAATAATGTATTGGATGGGTCTAAAGGGCCACATCCCTGACCGCCCTCATGTCAGGTTAGCTGTCCTTGCTAGTGCTGATAAAAATGCATGAATTTAATTTGGATGCTCCTCTTCCATGACACTAGATATCGTGCTGATTTGAACACCTATTTCCATAGAGCCATAAAAGATGCGTCCCTCCACTCCCCGAGGTTTTCAAAAATATTTTGATGGGGACTTTCATCCTTTTGTCTTCTTCAGGGACTGGGACCTGAAAGCTACCCTGAATCATCTTTCTCCTTAAAGCATCTCAGCCCACAGTACAGAGAGATGGAAGGATCAAGCTACAGAGGCAGAGAGTGGTTATGTACCAAGTAGATTTTGGATTTGAGCAGTGGTATGGTGACTGACGGCGAGAATGTATGTACATTTTTTGAGGTCAGTTTGTTTATCCAGGTATAATCATCTTCATCATAGCCCCTATTTGAGGAAAAGGGGTGCTCACTGGGACATGAAGACTTGTTACACGGAGAAGTTTTATTGGGAAGCTCTCCCAGGGGTGGGGGTCTGAAGAGAGACTTCAGCCTGCTTCTGGAAAGGGGGGATTTGAATTTTATAGAATATTCCTAGGCAGGGAAATGATAGTCAGTGGAAGGGGGTCGAGGGTCTGAGTGAGGTGCAGGGGCCAATAGGAAGCCCTATAGGTGAAAAATTTCCCTTGTATGGCTAGAGGGTAGTGGGCTAGGGAGTTATGTTTTCTTGGAATGCTGGAGGAGCAGGTGTTGCTTTGATCTGCAGGGAGTGAAGGACTGTATCTCACTTTACTTCTGTTTCCACGTGGTTTCTTTGTTCAACCTTTAGGGAAGTGCCATGATTTCAGACACATAGGCTATGGGGGCGGGGGGGGGCTTGTCTTTCCTCAATGCATATCAGGGGAAACTGAGTCACAACTTGTTAATTACTGCAAACCTAGTGATAGGGAACCTCTAACAGCCCAAATCAAAGGCTGTAAGAGCACCAGTTCTAGTCAATGACTAACTTATGGTTTCCCACAGGAGTTTATCTCATAAAAATCTACCTATAAGGCCCAAAGCTCCATTATACAGCCAGGATCCAAAGCAATGAAAAAAATCTCTCAGTTGTTTTACTGTCATCTCAAAATGAATCTAAGGTGACAGACAGCAGGAGAATCTGCCATAGATGAGCCAGTTCATGTCATTCTTTTTTAATCATTACCCACACTGTCCCAAGTACAGAAATCCCTGTTTTAGCAATTACCTTGGTTTTTGCCTTTAGTCATTGCAAATTTCTTTTCTCTCCATGCAGTCTAAGTATACATCTTTGTAACTATGGTCTCAAAGAGAGTAGGAACACCCAGGATAGAATTTAGTACTAGTTGTTACAGTGGAGCAGATCTGAGGCTGACTTCCTTGTTGGACCCTTGTTAGTGAGACCAGAGCACTGTGTGGACACCTGTCTTTGAACTGAACTCAAGTCTCCCGTTCCTTCTCATTAGCAGGCGATTGAGTGGAGGACACTTATTGTCCACTGGACAATGAAGTTTGATCAACATATTCAGCCCTCAGTTCCCTGGACTTCCAGGACTTCTCTTTAATCACCCCTTGATGTCCATATCCCTCCTCTTCTGGTAAGCCATAGCTCTGTCACCAACTTAAGGGGTTAAAAACACTCTAGTCCAGATCCCTGCCTCTTATGAACATTGAAAGAGTCACACCATGGAATGATATTTTGCTTTCACTATTGCCAACTCATGCTGAAGCCAGCTAGTAAGACAGGGAGTCAAGAGTCAGATCTGGAACCTGGCAAAGAGTCCACAGGGACATCAGTAACCTTAAGATGGCTGTGGGACCCCACAAACGGTTCTGCCATCCAGAAGACAATTTCCTCCAGAAACCAGGAGAAGCCCAGGATATTCTGCAAGGACTTAATAATTGGGCCCTCCTGGGGGACAGATGGGAGAGGAAATCAATCAAAAGAACAAACAGCTGCAACATGTACCCTGCCGTTAGCAAAGTGTGGAATGATTTATAGTTTGAACGCAAGTGCCAAGCTCTCTTGCTCTCTTGCCTTCACCCTGTCTCAGTCCCCGTACTGGGTTACCCTGCTCCTGCCTTCTGCACCCTTCTTCCGCTGAGTTCTGCCACATGGATCAACATGCAACTAAAACTTGGATATTTATAATCTATAGTGGGAAATTGTAGTCTGTAACTCAGCCTGCTTGATCACTTCTCAGCATCTTTCTCTCTACCTGGGACCTGTGATCTGTCATTTCCTCCCATTTCTCTTCCAGCCCAACTTGGATAAATTATTGGCCTAACTCAACAGATGTGCTCTTTTATTTCCCCCTCGATGTGCTCTTGAAATTCATTTCTGCAGCTCAGTCAAGAACCTAGACAAAATCTGGTAACAATGCCATGAACTGTCAGTAGCCTCTTGATTAGTGGAAACAGAAGGTCCTTAAGGTCCTTGAAAATAATCAGAGGGCAGAGTCAGTTTTACAACTCCCACCAGAGAAGCTAGCTATCTTACACAGAGATGGGGATTCTCTCTCTGAATGATGAGATCATTCTCCTTCTAAGAATTTCAAACAAAAGGATGAGACATCACTCATTGCTGATGGCAATCTCATTGACTGCAGAAGTATTCTGCCATCTATGCCATCAACTCACTGAATAAAGTCCAGGAAATACCCTTGTATTGAA
Organism: Dasypus novemcinctus; assembly: GCF_030445035.2. Taxonomy (NCBI): domain Eukaryota; kingdom Metazoa; phylum Chordata; class Mammalia; order Cingulata; family Dasypodidae; genus Dasypus; species Dasypus novemcinctus. The sequence goes on along the minus strand of NW_026688131.1, from coordinate 430,695 downwards.
ATTAGCTCAGTGCTTTCTTGACCAAACAAATGCACAGTTTACCTGATTGAGCTGACAAAGTCTACCTATTACACCAACTGAAAATGGGCAAGGTAGAGACTTAAATCTTCAGGCTTTTCATATCCTGTGCAAAAACACCTACTCTCCAGATCATTGAATTTGCCCAGAGCAACTAATAAAATGATCCCCAAAAGCAAGGAGTATCTACAACTGCAAACAAAACATTTCCTTCATCTGCCCTATAAGATCTAAGTCTCCATGTTATCTGAAGGAGAGCAACCATTACTATTTCACACTCAAGATAGAGGAATGAACAAACATAAGCAAGGATGCAACCATGGACCAAAGTAGATCTTGTATCATTCAAATAACTAGACTCGATGATCTTGAGGTCCCTTGCACCTGCCCTGTACCTGCACTTTGATTCAGTGACCTTCCCCTTCCCCTCACCTTCTCTTTGACATGATCCCTGAGGTGCATCTTCTTGACTTCCACTGGCACAAACCCTGGTCTTGAACTATGGGCTTGGTGTCACTGAGACAAACTTACAGTCATTCCTGCTGTTCCTGTACAGCTGTAGGTCTGATCTCCTACATTCTTCTCTACAATATGCGTCCACACAGCATATCTTCATTGGTTTTGAGCATACAGGCTGTGGATGTAGGTGACAGCTAGAACTGTCCTTGGCAGGCATCTTGGACAGGGATGGCTGAGCTATAGCTGTGAGTCAGTACAGCTACTATTGCTAGCGAAGTTTTGCAGTCCTTGGCAGGCTCCTCTGGTTCAAACGCAGCCCTCAGTCATCAAAGCTACACACTCTGCTCTCAGCTGCTGGATCCTACAGGTGTCCACAGAGCCACTCATTACTTAAAAAAGAGCTGTCCACTGGTACAGGAGAAACACAGACCCTTATGGAATATTCCAGTGACAAAATCAACCTCCCCTGCCTTTGCACAACTCTGGCACTGTGGGGCCATGAGCAACCCCTGGAAGCCACTCTGCAGGGGAGATTTGAATCTGGGCTCACACTACCTCTCTTCACTTTATCTCACTCAGTAATACACCAACATACTTTTGGCTTTCAGACTAACCATTGGCGGACATGGTAGGTTCTAGGCATTTTTCTTGGACATGATGGACTTGCCCTTCATAGTCTGCATAGTGTTTCTTAATTCCATGAAACCTGAACCCCCAAGGGTGTCTGCTGGAAACAGCCCATCTACTAGTTACTGAGGGTGAACTCAAAGGATCCAGGAGAGTCTCAGAGACTCCCCAGCAACACCCAACTCTCCCCCAGACTCCACCATCTGCACCCAACATTCAACACCTTCAGAAAACTCTCCCACAATGTCAATCTCCTTCTCACTCACATTCACTCACAAAGCCAATATATTTATTTTTATACAAAAAAAAATTTCTATTAAACATGCCATATTATGAACCTAGCTAAGCGAAAACCCCATGATAAATTGTTGCTTTTCAGTTCTACTCAATGAATGTGAAGACCTCAGAATCCCAGGGCTGGGGCTCTCCTCTCCCAGAGTTCCAGGTTCAGGACTGGGCTGGTTTTAATCGTCTGGGTTATGGACCCAGTTGTCATTTCCTCGCACCATAAAGCAAGGTCTAGTGTTGGATACTGGACAGTGCCTAGAGCAGATATGAGTGTCCTGGTGGCCTTAGAAGAGGTAGCATTCAGGAAAATGTGATTTCCTATTATATGGTTGTGCTAAGCTAAAACTGATGCCAATCATTTCATTTTAACAAAAGAACATGAAACATGGAAATAAGTATCCATATACCTCCACTTCACAGATGTAAAACTACAAAAAGAATAAAAGACAATTAAGTGGCATGCCTATGAACACATATTTGGTAAATGTGAGCCCAAATCTACATCACTAGACTGGAATTCCTATGGGAACAAGACACAGTTTGACAAACTTACTGATGTTTACACCCTGGACAGATGCCTATCTGTAGTGGGAATCAATTTTGTTGTGAATGCTTTCTAGTGTTTACCTGAGTAACATGCAGAGGCCCAGCGTTCAGGAATTGTATTTCAGGAATCTCTCTCACATCATGGATCCTCATTTATGTCTCCATATCACCTTCCTTACCAATATATCTATTTTTTAAAACAGATTCTTGAGGGATAACTGACATCTCAAAAATGACATGCATTTAAATTATAAAATTCTTTATGTACTTTGATATGCATACACTCATGCAACCAGCACCACAATCAAGAATGTGAGCAAATCCAACAGCCCTACAAGTGTTCTCTTCTCCTTTTCTAATTCCTCCATCCTACTTCTTCCAACCTCCCAAAACGTGCCCAGCTAGGACAAATCTCTATGTTACACTGCATTACTTTGCATCTTCCAGAATTTATAAAAATTGAATCATAATGTATGTGCTTTATTTCTTCACCTTCTTCACTCAGTGTAATTTGGTAATCCATCCATATTGTGAATCCCAAGCATTCATGACTCTACTGCTGAGTAGTATTTCTAGTATTATAATAAATGCATATACCCCAGTGCATTCATCTACTCACCTGCTGATATATATTAGGACTGTTTCTAGTTTCTAGCTGCTAGAAAGAAGTCTGATACTCAGAAAAAAAAGGGCCTATATTATTCCTACAACAAAATCATTAAGAAAGTGAAGTAGTTTTATACATAAGTATAAAAGAGAAAAAATTAAAAGTAAAAATATTTTTAAAAACTGGGATATTAACAAATAATGGAAAAATATTTGAAGAAAAAGTAACGTGTTTTTTTGCATTTTGCCTTTCATCATGGTAAGACAGTTATTCTGTATGTACAGTGACATTTTCTTCAATTTATGCACCCAGTGTCTTATATATTTTTTTCATTTATCCTTCAAAGAAATTTTAGTTCATAGTAGAGTCACATACAGAATATAGGGGACTCCCATATAACCTGTGTCATGTCCCATGCTGGGGGAAAGGCATTGCATTTACATGCTGAGTTTGGCTTCGAGACTGGCCACATTTGAGTGACACGGAGGCTGTCAGGAGGGAACTCCTAGGCACAGTGCTGCTCTAGGCCTTGTTCTTATTTCAGGCATATAGGCTCACAAGCATAGTCAGTATCAGGGGCTCACTGTTGGACCCTCATTCCTTCCTGGTCCTTACCGTTGCACCTGGGGAACTGCTGCTGTGCCCCTAGGGGCCATGAGAAAGCCCCCCTCGGCCAGGAACCCAGTGCCCCCCCAGCTGTTGTTTTTAATTGTTTACAGTGTGAGTATATCCAAACATTTCCATGCACCCTGGACTTATGCCCTGTGTAACTCCCTGTCACCCATATATCGCCTGTCAATAACATCCCATACCAGTATTCCTCCGCTGCCATTGTTGAACCACTCTGTGATCCAAAACTTCCTGAAAAGTGAAGCCCAATATAATGTCAGGTTCCCTTACTAGTAAAATGGAATATAGCGATGAGTTTAAAGGTTAGATATAGAATACATATTGATTTGGAAAAATTCTACATCCTATCTTTTTCTTTTCTTTTATCCTAATTATGGAGCTTCTCTTCACAAGATCCCTAGATCACAGTAATTCATATATACAATATACAGTACTCCCACACATCCACCATAAAACCTTTTCCCTTCCACAGCACTAATCTTTTAACTTATTCATATCATATTTACTGAAACTGATGTACAGACTCCGAGACAATAGTTTTCAAACAAGGTGTCATCTGTGCTTACATTGTGGTCCATACTTTAGGATATACAGTTTTCTAAATTTTTTAGTTATCCTATGTTTTACATTATGGTTTACATTATTAGTCTGTCGTCCCCTATATGTTTTTGGTGTAATATTACATGTTTTATATCCATCCTTGGGTACTCTCGTGAAACTCCTCTCTTGCCCCCACATTTACCTTGGTTCCATCCATTCAACATCCATTTTCCCCTCCCCTTGGGGCCCACAGTGACAGCCAATCTCCATTTCCCAAGGAGCCACATCCAGAGATACTTGCAACAGTGTTCAGGGCCTGACTTGCTCAACTGCCCTAATGCCCTGGGAGCCACCCTTTCTCTCAAGAGATACAGTTCCCTCTATTTGACGGCATTAGTCCTCCCCAGGATGTGGGTCCACCCCCACTCTCACTACTTGGGTCTCTACCCAATGGTACAACCCACCCTGGCAAAATGAGCATTCAGACATTCCCCAGGAGTCTGTCCGAGTCAGAACATCCGCTCTGAGTATCCTAAACAGGTAACCCTCCTAAATATATTTTGATACGGTTTTCTCAGCATTTCACTCTCAACCAACACCTGACACTGTCCTATGTTCGTATGTTGCCCCTCCCTCCCCCCAATTTTTTGGACAATATTACCCATCCACCCAGCCCCAGCCCCCCTCAAACCCACAAAGCCCCACCCAAAGGCAACCTCTTGCCCCCATTTTATCTCTTCTTTGTGCTCATACTTACCACCAGCTCATCATAGATTCCACCCCTGCAGACGTCAGCTCACATCCTTCCTCCACCCCCCGATTTCCTGTAAGCCTATCTTCCAGTCTCTAGCTCTGTGAGGCAGCTTGCTTATTTCATATCATTGAGGTCATGTAGTATTTGTCCTTCAATGCCTGGGTTGCTTCACTCAACATAAGGTTCTCAAGATTCATCCATGTTATCACATGTGTTTGTAGTGTATTTGTTCTTAAAGCCGAGTAGTACTCCATTGTATGTATATACCACATTTTATTGATCCACTCATCTGTTGATGGGCATTTGGGTTGATTCCAACTTTTGGCGATAGTGAACAATGCTGCTATGAACATTGGTGTATGTATATCGGTTTCTGTCCTTGTTTTCAGTTCTGCTGGGTATATACCCAGCAGTGGTATTGCTGGGTCATATGGCAAATCTATGGTTAGTTTTTTGAGAAACCACCAAACTGTTCTCCAGAATGGTTGGATCCTTCTGCATTCCCACCAGCAGTGGATGAATGTTCCCCTTTCTTCACATCCTCTCCAGCATTTGTATTCTTCTGTCTTTTTTTCATAGCTGCCAATCTTATGGGAGTAAGATGGTATCTCATTGTACTTTTGATTTGCATTTCCCTGATAGCTAGAGATTTGGAGCATTTTCATATGCTTTTTAGCCATTTGTATTTCTTCTTTGGAGAAGTGTCTGTTTAAATCTTTTCCCATTTTTTAAATGGGTTGTTTATCTTTTTATTTTCAAGATATATGTGTTCTTTATATATGCAAGTTATAAGTCTCTTATCAGATATATGGTCACCAAATATTTTCTCCCATTGTGTGGGTTCCCTTTTTACTTTCTTGACAAACTCCTTTGAGGTGCAGAAGGCTTTAATTTTGAGGAAGTCCCATTTATCTATTTGTTCTTTTGCTGCTCGTGCTTTTGGTGTGATATTCATGAAGCCATTTCCTATTACAAGGTCCTGTAGATGTTTCCCCACACAGCTTTCCAAGATCTTTATGGTCTTGGCTCTTATATTTAGGTCTTTGATCCATCTTGAGTTGATCTTTGTATAAGGTGTGAGATGGTAATCCTCTTTCATTCTTCTACATATGGATATCCAGTTCTCCAGGCGCCATTTGTTGAATAGGCCATTCTCTCCCAGTTGAGAGGGTTTGGTGGCTTTATCGAATATTATATGGCTATACATATGAGGTTCTGTATCAGAACTTTCAATTTGATTCCATTGGTCTGTGTGTCTCTCCTTATGCCAATACCATGCTGTTTTCACTACTGTAGCTTTGTAGTATGTTTTGAAGTCAGGTAGTGTGATTCCTCCAATTTCGTTTTTCTTTTTCAATATGTCTTTGGCTATTCGGGGCCTCTTTCCTTTCCAAATAAATTTCATAGTTAGTTTTTCTAGTTCCTTAAAGAAGGCTGTGTTGATTTTTATTGGGATTGTATTGAATGTGTAGATCAGTTTTGGTAGGATAGATATCTTAATACTATGTAGTCTTCCTATCCATGAACAGAGAATATTCTTCCATTTATTTAGGTCTTTGATTTCCTTGAACAGTCTTGTATAGTTCTCAGTGTATAAGTTTTTTACATTTTTAGTTAAATTTATTCCTAAATATTTGATTTTTTTATTTACTATTGTGAATGGTATTTGTTTCTTGATTTCCTCCTGATCTTGCTCATTATTGGTGCACTGAAATGCTACTGATTTTTGCGCTTTGATCTTATAACCTGTGACTTTACTAAACTCATTTATGAGTTCTAGAAGCTTTGTTGTAGATCTCTCAGGGTTTTCTATGTGTAGGATCATGTCATCTGCAAATAAGGAAATTTTGACTTCTTCCTTTCCAATTTGAATGCCTTTTATATCTGTTTCTTGCCTCAGTGCTCGAGCAAGTACTTCTAAGACAATGTTAAATAGAATGGGAGACAGTGGGCATCCTTGTCTTGTTCCTGATTTTAGAGGGAAGGATATTAGGATTTCTCCATTGTAAACAATGTTGGCTGTAGGTTTTTCATACATACTCTTTATCACGTTCAAAAAATTTCCTTGTATTCCAATCTTTTGGAGTATTTTTATCAAGAAAGGGTGCTGTATTTTGTCAAATGCTTTTTCTGCATCTATAGATATAATCATGTGATTTTTTTCCTTCAGTCTGTTTATATGGTGTATTACATTGATTGATTTTCTTATGTTGAACCATCCTTGCATACCTGGAATGAATCCCACTTGGTCGTGGTGTAAAATTCATTTAATGTATTGTTGAATACGGTTAGCAAGTATTTTGTTAAGTATTTTTGCATCTAGGTTCATTAGAGAAATTGGTCTGTAATTTTCCTTTCTTGTGGTGTCTTTGGCTTTGGTACTAGGGTAATGTTGGCATCATAGAAGGAGTTAGGGAATGTTCCTTCTGTTTTGATTTTTTGGAAGAGTTTCAGCAGGATTGGTGTTAGTTCTTTCTGGAATGTTCTGTAGAATTCACCTGTGAAGCCGTCTGACCCTAGGCTCTTCTTAGTTGGGAGGTTTTTAATGACTGATTCTCTCTCTTTACTTGTGATTGGTCTGTTTAGATCATCAATTTCTTCTTTCAACAATATGGGCTGCTTATGTGTTTCTAGGAATTTGTCCATTTCCTCTGAATTGTCATTTTTGTTGGAATATAGTTTTTCAAAGTATCCTCTTATGATAGTCTTTATTTCTGTGGGTTCAGCGGTGATATTGCCTTTCTCATTTCTTATTTTGTGTATTTGCATCTTCTCTCTTTTTTTCTTTGTTAGTCTCACTAAAGGTTTGTCAATATTGTTGATCTTCTCAAAAAACCAGCTCTTAGTCTTGTTGATCTTTTCAAGTGCTTTCTTATTTTCTATTTCATTTAGTTCTGCTCTTATCTTTGTTATTTCCTTCCTTCTTCTTCCTGTAGGATTACTTTGTTGTTGTTTTTCTAATTCCTCCAAATCTGCAGTTAGTTCTTCAATTTTTGCTCTTTCTTCTTTTTTGATAAATGAATTTAGCTATGAATTTCCCTCTCAGTACCGCTTTTGCTGCATCCCATAAATTTTGGTATGTTGTGTTATCATTATCATTTGTTTCAAGGTAGTCATTGATTTCTTTTGAGATTTCCTCTTTGACCCACTGTTTTTCTAAGAATGTGCTGTTTAATTTCCAAATCATGGTGTGAAATCTGGGCCTCTGGCCCTTGCAGATTTCCAGCTTCACTCCACTGTGGTCCGAGATATTATTTTGTATGATTTTGATCTTTCTGAATTCACTGAGCCTTTCTTTGTGGCCTAGCATATGGTCTATCTTGGAGAATGATCCATGTGCACTTGAGAAAAATGTATATCCTGCTGTGTAATGATCTATATATGTCTATTAGATCCAGCTTCTCTAATATACTGTTCAAATATTTTGTTTCTTTAGTGATTCTCTTTTGAGATGTTCTGTCCAGAGTTGATAGTGGTGTATTAAAATCCCCACTATAATTGTAGATGCATCTAATCTTTCACTTAGTTTTTCCAGCATTTGCCTCATGTATTTAGAGGCGCCCTTGTTAGGAGCATAAATATTTATGATTGTTCAATCTTCTTGACAGATTGTCCCTTTCACTAAAATGCAGTATCCTTCTTTGTTTCTCACAATTGTTTTGCATTAAAGTCTATTTTGTCTGATATTAATATAGCTACTCCTGCCTTTTTTTGGTTATTGTTTGCTTGTAAGATTGTTTTCCAAACATTCACTTTCAGCCTCCATGGGTCTCTGGGTCTAAGATGTATCTCTTGTAGACAGCATATAGATGGGTCATATTTCCTTATCCAATGTTCCAGTCTGAATCTTTTGATAGGTGAGTTTAATCTGTTGACATTCAGTGTTATTACTTTCAAGGAATTATTTGTGTTAGCCATATTTTGATTGGACTTGTGTTTGTCATATTTTGTTTGTTTGTTTTTTCCCTTCTCTTTTTGTCTTTTTTGTTGCTCTTATAATCTCCTCCAACTCATCCAGTCCTGTTTTTTCCTTTCTTCCTGCAGAACTCCCTTTAGAATTTCTTGAAGGGGAGGTTTCTTGTTGGCATACTCTTTCAGTTTCTGTTTATCTGTGAATATTTTGAACTCTCCATCATTTTTGAATGCTAGTTTAGCTGGGTAGAGTATTCTTGGTTGGAAATTTTTTATTTTAGTACTTTGACTATATCATACCACTGCCTTCTTGCCTCCATGGTTTCAGTTGAGAAGTCAGCACTTAATCTTATGGAGCTTCCCTTGTATGTGATGGTTTTCTTTTCTCTTGCTGTTTTTAGAATTTTCTCTTTGTCTTGAGCATTGGATAATTTGAAAACTATATGTCTTGGGGTGGGCCTGTTGGGGTTTATGACGATTGGGGTGCACTGTGCTTCTTGGATATGTATATCTGCCTCTTTCAGTAGATTTGGGAAGTTTTCAGCCATTATTTTCTGCAACACTCCTTCTGACCCCTTTCCCTTTTCTTCTCTTTCTGGGATGCCTATAATACCTATGTTTGAGTGTTTTGCCTTGTCATCCAGGTTCCTAAGTCCTAGCTGGATTTTTCTATCTTTTTATTGACCAATTCTACTATCTGTTTGATCTCTGATGTACTGTCTTTCACATCACTAATTCTCTGCTCTGCCTCTTCTAGTCTGCTGATATTTGCTGCAAGTGTATTTTTGATTTCTTGAACTGTGGTGTTCATTCCCATCATATCTGTTATCTTTTTGCGTATGTCTGCAATTTCCCCTCCAAGTGTTGTCTTCATGTTGTTAACCTCTTCCTTTACTTCATTAAATTTGTCAGTGATAAATGTTCTGAGATCTTTAATTACTTGTGTGAAGTTCTGCTCTCCTTCCTGGTTTTTAGTTTGTTCATTGGATTCAGCCATGTTTTCCTGATTACTGGTTTGGTTTGTAGATTTTTGTTGCTATCTGGTCATCATTTTATCTTGATGGGTTTAATCAGTTCCTTAGCTTCTTTGTCTAGTCTTGGGGGTTAATTAGCTGTTGTTTTTGCATAAGTATTACATCTTCTTGTTGACACTTTGTTCTTCATATTCTAATTTCTTATTGCTGGTTGAGTTCACTTTAAAGGAAAGTATTAGGGCCAGGGAAAGGCAATTGTGTAAGCAAGGAAAAAGTGTAAAGTAGTATTGGTGATAAATGTTAACAGAGCCACAATATGAGATCTGGGAGGATGGATATTAGATTCATGTAAGTTGTGTAGAGTTATAGCAGTAGGTAGAGTCCCTCTAATGAGGTAGTCTACTGAATATGGGAGGAATATGGTATGAATTAAAAAGCTATTGTTTTTGTGAGAGAGGGAAAGAGAAAAGAAAGGCAATAGTTTCAAGAGTGGATGAAAGACAGAAAACAAAACAAAGGTATTAGAAATTAAGAGTTAGACACTTTGGGGATCAAAGAAAGGGAGGTGGAATATAGGAGAGACAGTAGATGATGGGGGATATCAAGATGTAGGGGAAAGGGGATAGTGTAGGTAGCCAAAATCAATTCACACAGAAATGAGGCAGTGGAGGATGAGGAAACCCAGCAAATGTGAGGTGTTCCCTGCAGCATCTATTGTATAATTAAGATAAAATAAAATAAGAAAATGAGGGACAAGAGAGAGAGAGGAAAAAAGAACAAAGGAAGAAAGAAAAAGGGAGTGGGTAAACGGAGCAGAACAAGTAGGGAAAAGAAAAAAAAAAGATATGGAACAACCACAACAGCTACAACAACAAAAAAAAACCCTAAATAACTGGGGGAAAAAAAAGACTTTGGGGGATATGCTGGGAGAAAAGACTAGGAGATAATGCAATGTTAGCAATCAGGACATTAAAAAAATAAAATAAAAACAAAAAAGAAAAAATGCAAACATTGAGGGCTAGGACATTGAAGGACCTCAGATGGACCTCAGGGCATGATGGATTCAGGGATGGAAAGTCTGAGATATTGAAGACTCAAGAGGTGTGAATCTCTGGGTTGTGGGCCACCAGGATTTAGGGGACTCAGACCTGGCAACCTCAAGTCTGGTTAACAGCGAGTCTGGGAGCACCGCAATGCAACACAGCCTTCAGGGATCCCCACAGCTGGGTGCCAGCCCTATGGGTGAGGTCACATCTGCAAACTCTATTCTATGTGTCTGAACCCCGCAATTCACTCACTCACTGGGGTCTATTCTGTGGCTGTATCACCAATTCGACTTCAGGACACCACCCACCTGTAAGCCCCTGGAACGGCCACCCGGGGGTGCCTCTACACTGCAGCCAATTTAATGATGCAGATCAGTAGCCAGGCCCAGGGGTGGGGCTCCAGCCGGAAACGCCGATTAACAGAGTCCAAAACTGAAATTCCCACACTTCGCAAAATATTCCCCTAATCGGCTTCCAGACATCTCCCACCCTGCCAGACCCTGATACAGCCTCCTCGTGGCATCCCTTTATTGCTAGAAATTTAAGTCCACTGCAGATTGGCAGCTGGGCTTGGGGGGGGTGGGGCTCTAGGCGGAAGCGCTATTATTTGTGTCTGCAATCAAAAATTCCCCGCTTCGCAATAAAACTCCCGTTTGTCTCCCCAAATCGGTCTGCAAAGGAGTCCTTTCCTGTTAACACCCCAATAGCCTGCTCAGGGCTTATGAATTCTCCAGTACTGCAGAGCCTCCAGAAATTGGCACTGCAGCACCTGTGCTGCAGCTCCACCCACCCCTGGAGGGAGTGTCCTACATGCAGCTCCCACCTCCGTGTAATAGAATCTCAATTATATCTTATAGATGAATTTTCTCTGTTACCTTCCCACCAAATCAATGTCCAGACACCTCCTGCCCTGCAAAAATCCTGAAACAGCCTGGTCTCGAAGAACCTCCAATGCTGCCCAGCCGCTTTTTGCAGGAGATATTATCAGGTATGCTCACTCAGCCACCATCTTGCCCCCTGTCTTTATTTTTTAATGTTACATTATAAAAATATGAGATCCCCATATACCCCCCACCCCCCTCACCCCACTCCTCCCATAACAACAACCTCCCACATCCTTATGGGACATTCATTGCACTTGGTGAGTACATCTCTGAGCACTGCTGTACCACATGGTCAATGGTCCACATTATAGTTTACACTCTCCCCCAGTCCACCCAGTCGGCCATGGGAGGACATAGAATGTCCAGTAACCATCCCTGCAGTACCATCCAGGACAACTCCAAGTCCTGGAAATACCCCCATGTCACATCTCTTCTTCCCACTCCCTACCCTCAGGAGTTACCGTGGCCACTTTCTCCACGTCAATGCTATATTTTCTTTGATTACTAATCACAATAGTTCCAAAATAGAATATCAGTAAATCCACTCTTAATCCATACTGTATTCTTCCATCCTGTGGACCCTGGAATGTTTATGTCCACTCCACATCTATATCAAGAGGGGGTTGAGAGGGAAACGGACTTGGCCCAGTGGTTAGGGCATCCGTCAACCACATGGGAGGTCCACGGTTCAAACCCTGGGCCTCCTTGACCAGTGTGGAGCTGGCCCATGCACAGTGCTGATGCGCACAAGGAGTGCCGTGCCACGCAGGGGTGTCCCCCACATAAGGGAGCCCCACGCACAAGGAGTGTGCCCCATTAGGAGAGCCGCCCAGCATGAAAGAAAGTGCAGCCTGCCGAGGAATGGCCCCGCCCATACTTCCCATGCTGCTGATGACAACAGAAGTGGACAAAGAAACAAGACACAGCAAAAAGACACAGAGAACGGACAACCGGGGGGGGGGATTAAATAAATAAATCTTAAAAAAAAAAAAGAGGGGGCTTAGATTCCACATGAATGATGGATGTAATTCTCCTCCTTTCAGTTTTAGGCATGCTAGTTCCCTGGTGTGGTCATTGACCTTTTTCATCTCCATGTTAGATGGCTGGGGTAAGGCCAATAAACCAGAGTGTAGAAGTTGCAAGTCTGTTGAGGCTCAAGGCCTGGCCATCACATGGACAGTTCAGAGATTCAGGTCCCCTAAGTATACACTAAACCCCAGTACCAACCACAGGTCTGGTAAAAAGGAGAGGCTTGTGAACAAAGATCCCATCTGAGTCCAGCTCCATCACTCAGAAACACAAACTCCAAAGTAGGGCCATCTGACATGGCACTGAACTCCATCTGCCATGACCATAGAACCAGTTTGTCTCTCTAGCCCTCAGAAGAACCAATACCTGGGGTTGTATCTACTTTATCTGTCTCTTGGACTCTGCTGAGGTGTGCATAAGGACGACCCATCTGATGACCTCCCAGCTCTTTTTTGGAGACTCATAGCCATATAAACTCATTTGTCCTTTTCTTTTCTTCCTTTTATTCAAGGTCAAAATGCATTTTAACTCCCGACATTACATGTAGGCTGAGATCTTCTGCTGGACTGAGTTGACCCTTTTATTCAAGGTCATTTTCTAGTTATATTATCACCTGGTACTTGGTAGTAATCCCTCGGTGACAGGGAGGCTCATCCCTGGGAGTCATGTCCCACGCTGGAGGGAAAGCAATGCATTTATATGCTGAGTATGGCTTCGAGATTCTCCACATTTGAGGAACATGGTGGCTCTCAGGAGGTAACTTTTAGGCTCCCTGCAGCTCTAGGCCTAGTTCTTATTTCAGGCACACAGGCTCACAAGCATAGTCATTAGTATCCAGGGCTCATTGTTGGACCATCCTTTTTTGGTCTTTGCCATTGCTTTTAGGGGATTGTTGCTGCTCCTTTAGGGACTGTGATATAACTCCCCTGGCTAGGAACTCGGCACTCCCTCAGTTGTCATTTTTGACTGTAACCACTATGAAAATATCCAAACATTCTTATATACCCTGTATATATGCCTTGAAGAACTCCCTCCCAACCATGTGCCCCCTATCAATAACATCCCACACCAGTGTTCCTCTCCTGCCATTGTTGAAACTCTCTGTGATCCAAAACTTTTTTGATAATGAAGCCTAATATATTGCCAGATTCCATTAATAATAAAATAGAATACATACTAATTTAGAAAAATTAAAGTAAAAATAAATTGAGGTATCAAAAAATTAAAATATAAAAAAGCTTTTTTTTTTTTGATGTTTTGCCTTCCATCACTGCAATAAGGTTTGCCCTTGTATGCACATCAGCAAGGCAACTTCTTCTATCTCTTCCTCGTGTCTGCATCCTTTCATTTTCTTTTTTTTCTTTTTCTTTTTTCTAATTATTAAGCTTGTCTTCACAAAAGTTGTAGATTACAGTAATTCATATATACAATATACGGTACTCCCACATATCCAACAACTTTCCATCATTTTTGAATGCTAGCTTTGCTGGATAGAATATTCTTGGTGGAAATTTTTTTTAAAGTACATTGTCTATGTCATACCACTGACTTCTGCCTCCATGGTTTCAAATGAGAAATCAGCACTTAATCTTATGGGGCGTCTTTTGTATGTTATGTTTCTCTTTTCTTTTGCTGCTTTTAGTATTTTCTCTTTGTCTTGAGCATTGGACAGTTTGACAAGTATATGTCTTGGTGTAGGTCTTCTAGGATTTATGCTGTTTCACTTGTGTTGTGCTTCCTGGACATGTACATCCATCACTCTCAACAGGTTTGGGAAGTTTTCGGCCATTGTTTCCTCCCACACCCCTTCTGTCCCCTTACCCTTCTCTTCTCTTTCTGTGCATATGTTTGTGCATTTTGCATTGCCATTCAGGTCCCTGTGTCCCTGCCAGATTTTTTCTTTTTATCGATCAGTTCTACTATCTGTTTGATTTCAGATGTACTGTCTTCCACATCACGAATTCTTTCCTCTGCCTCTTCAAATCTGCTGTTATTTGCTGAGAGTGCATTTTTGATTTCTTGAATTGTGCTGTGCATCACCAACATATCCGTTATGTTTTTGAGTGTGATTACAGTTTCTTCTGTATGCTCTCCAAGTGTTTTCTTAATATCCTTAATCTCTGCTTCACTTCATTAAAGTGGTCCATGAAATATGTTTTGAGAGCTTTTATTAATTTGCTATTCCACTCCTCTTTCTGGTGTTTAGTTTGTTCATTGGATTGGGCCATGTTTTCCTGATTATTGGTATGGTCTGTAGTTTTTGTTTCTCTCTGGTCATCATTTTATGTTGATGGGTTTATTCAGTTGATTAGCTTCTTTGTCAAGTCTTGCAGTTTAATTAGTTGTTGTTTTTGTGTGTTTGTTAAGTCTTCTCTTAGTTGTTCTTATTCAGTGTCTTTGTTGTTGGCTACATTCCCTTGAAGGCAAATGTTAGGGCCAGAGAAAGCAAAAAGGATAAGAATAGAAAAAGTATAAATGTAGTATCGATAATAAATGTTAGCAGAAGAACCTTGTGAGATCTAGCAGAATGGATATTAAACTCATGTAAGCTGTGTAGAGTTATAACAGTAAGAAAAGTGGAGTACCTATAATGAGATAATAAACTGAATTTTGGGGGGGGGCAATATAATATGAATTAAAAGGCCAGTGTGGTCAGGAGAGAGGGAAAGAGAAAAGAAAGGATAATAATATACAGAGTGAAGAAAAGATAGAAAACAGAATAGAGGTATTAGAAATAAAAATTCAGATAAATTGGGCACTAAACAAAGAGAGGTGGAATATAAGAGAAGCAATATATGATGGAGAATTTAAAGCTGTAAAGGAAAAAGGATGATGTTGGTAGCCAAAATCAGAAAACACAGAACAGAGGAAATTGAGGATGAGGAAACACAGTAAAGAATAAACGCTGCCTGAAGCTTGTAATATAAAAAAGAAAAAGAAAAAGAGAAAGAAAAAAGAAGAAAAAGAAAAGAAAAAAAAAGGGAAGCAAGAAAAAGAAAGAAACTGAAAAACTGCATTGGCGATTAAAGAGGAAAGAAAAACAAGAAAACAAACCCACAAAAAACCAGATAAGTCCTCAAGCAAGGAATCCTCTTTGCAGTTGAATAAACTGCTCAGGAGTCTGACCTGTCCCCTTTCTCCCTCCCTCCCTCCCCTCTCACCCAGGGCAGCAGGAAGGCTCTGTGAGGGGTGTCCCATGGGAGATTCAAATGGGTCCCTGGTGAACCAACTCACCACAGAAAATAATGACTCTTAATTTCTTGAGAGAAAGCACCCACACCTTACCAGGACCCCTAAATACGGTATTGGAAGCCTGCAAAGCACATCCTACTGCCCCTCTCCATTAGGTGTGCTACAGGAGGGCTAGTTAATTTTCTGGCTCCACCATCTCCCAGACCATGTTTCCTATCTCAGGGCGTTTAGGCAAATTGGACTCTCTTAGCAGATTCGTTTCTCCTCTCTTCCTAGTCTCCCCCCAATGCAACTTGTGTGCTTCTCCAAGCTCAGGGGCAAAATGGGCGATCAGAAAATTGAATCTGCACTCGTCAGGCCCCTCTGCACCTCCCACCAAAACCCTCCCATTCCCGGAGTTAGTCCAAGCCTGGAGGGCTGGATTTGGGGGAGTGCTTGGTCCAGGAAATAGAGGCCAGGGATAATGCAGACTCAGGGTATGTGGGTCTGTGGAATGTGGGTTACGGGGGTTCAGGGAACATGGGCTTGGGGACTGTGTGTTTGGGGAATTTGGGGCTTGGGAATGTGCCATGTAAGTGGCACTTTTCAGGGAACACTGCAGCCCTCAGCCTTAGGGGCAAGGGTTTTGCCATCCCACAGCTTCTGACTTCGGTGTTAGAAACCCGCAGTTTTACTTTGAGCAAGCGCTACTTTTGTCACAGTCTCTCCAGATTGACGTCCAGACACCTCCTGCTTTGTAGGTGCCACAAACCTGTCTCTTTCTTGTTACCTCTTTTCTTGAGCAACAAATCACATTTAAAAATTTCCCGTTTTCAACTCTTCCGTGTAACCTCACTCGTTCTTTTTTTTAAACTTTATTTTGTATATTTAATAATTGAGTATATAAACAGTATTTTTTTAAAAAAGAAAACACTTGGATAAAACATACATTTCTAAATTAAATATATTGGGTATATATACATTTTTTCAATCATACAATTTATTACATAATATATTTGGTTCATAATTACACAATCATAGTATTTTTCCATTTGTGACTGGATTCCTTCCCTCAACATAATGTTCTCTAGATTCATCCATGTTGTCATATGCTTTCCGACTTCATTTATTCTTACTGCTGCATAATGTTCCATCATGTGAATACACCACAGTTTGTTCATCCATTCATCAGGTATGGACACCTGTGTTGTTCCCAACTTTTGGCAGTCGTGAATAATGCTGCTATGAACATCGATGTGCAGATGAGTGTTAGTATCTCTGCTATCAGTTTTTCTGGATATATATTCAGTAGTGGTATTGCAGCGTCATGTGGCAAGTTTGTATTCAACTATGTTAGGAATAGTCCTCCACAGTGGATGTACCATTCTGCAATCCCCCCAACAGTGAATAAGTGTTCCTATCTCTCCACATCCTCTCCAGCACTTATGGTTCTCTGTCTGTGGCAGAGTACGATCATTGGAGTGGGGTGTCAGTGACAGGGGATAACATGGGAAGAAGCTCACCTGAGCATAAATATCAGGCATATAAATGTGTTCCTATGTTCATGGGGCATTGTCACCGTGGATGGAGATTTATACAATAACTGAAATAGTATCAGATTACTTCAGATTCTCTTATGCCACATTCTCTAAGAGGTCAGCAAGAACCCTCTGAGTACAGAGGCAGTGACTAGTGAAGGAGGATGGTCTACTGATGGGCCCCTGATACTGATGACTGTGCTTATGAATCTTGACACTTGAAATTGAAACTTAGCCTAGTATTATAGGGTGCCTACTAATTGCCTCCTGGGTGCCTCCTTTTTGCTGAAAGGCAAACTGAGCATATACAAATATTACTTTCCCCCAAGTGTGGGACATGACTCCTGGGAATAAGACTCCCTTGCACCTAGAGATTACTACTGAGCATCAACTAGCAATGCAACTGGAAATAGAACTTGACCAAAATGGGGAAAAGATAAAGACAATTTAATTTGTCTTTATCCGTTTTGGTCAAGGCCTTTTTCAGTTGTATTCCTAGTTTGTACTCGTTAGTAATCCCTCGAATTTCACAATATATTAGACTTCATTTTTGAAGTAGGTTTGGATCACAGAAGGGTTCAACTATGGCAGGGGAGGAGCACTGATGTGGGGTGTCATTGATGGGGGAAGCATGAGTGGGAGGGTCTTCTCTAGGGCATGCATATAGGGTATATAGTTAGGTTTGGGTGTTAGTTGGGTATTGACTTGGGGGTATTTCCACCCAACTGAGGGAGTGCTGAGATCCCATTCCAGGAAACTCTGTCCTACTGCCCAGTGGAGCAGCAGCAACCCCCCGAGAACAAGGAGAATGACCAGTGAAGAAGGAAGCTCCACTCATAGGCCCTTAAACCTTATGAATATGCTTATGAGCCTGTGCGCTTGAAATTTCAACTAGGCCTAGAGCTGGAAGGTGCCTTAGAGTTACCTCCTGAGAGCCTCCAAGTTGCTCAAAAGTGCCCACTCTAAGCCAAACTCAGCATGTAAATGCATTACTTTCCCCCCAGCATGGGACATGATTCCCTGGGATGAGCCTCTGTGGTGCTGAGGGATTACTACCAAGCCCCAGCTGGTGATGCAGCTAGAAAAAGACCTTGAGGGAAGCAGACTTGGCCCAATGGATAGGGCGTCCATCTACCACATGGGAGGTATGCGGTTCAAACCTCAGGCCTCATTTACCCATGTGGAGCTGGCACACATGCAGTGCTGATGCATGCAAGGAGTGCCATGCCTCGGAGGGGTGTCCCCCACATAGGGGAGCCCCACACACAAGGAGTGCACCCTGTAAGGAGAGCCACCCAGAGCGAAAGAAAGTACATCCTGCCCAGGAACGATGCTGCACACACAGAGAGCGGACACAACAAGATGACACAACAAAAAGAAACAGTTTCCCGGTGCCACTGATACTGATAGAAGCAGTCACAGAAGAACACACAGCGAATGGACGGAGAGCAGACAACTGTGGGGGGGAGGAGAGAAAAATATAAAAATTAAATCTTTCAAAAAGAAAAAAAGAAAAAGTCCTTGAATAAATGGGGGAAATGGTAAAGATAAATGAGTTTATATGGCTAAGAGACTTCCAAATGAGTTGGGTGGTCATCAGAGGGGTCATGTTTATGAACATCCCAGCAACATCTCAAAGACAGTCCCAATAGGTACAAGCCCATGTAGTGGTGCTCTTGAGGGCTATAGAGACATACTGGCCCTATGGCCATGAGAGATGGGTTTGGAGTTCTCTTCCTTGCCAGTGGGACCTTCTTTTGAGTTTGTGCTCCTGAGTGTGATGCAGTCTCACTCAGATGTGACCTCTCTACGCATGTCTCTTCTGTCACTTTTACTGAAACTGTATTTGATGCTAGGATTGTTGTATGTGCAGAAGACTTGAATCTCTGGACTGTCTATGTGTCATCTGGGCCCTGAGCCTCAGCAGCATTGTAACACCTACTCTCCAGTTCCTTGGACTTACCCAGGTCAGCTAACAGGGAGGTAAGGATGGTCAACCACCACACCAGGGAACCAAGAGGCTACAGCTGCAAGCAGGAGAATCCCATCCATCAGCCATGTGGGATCTAAGTCCCCTCTTGATTTGGAGTGGAATGGACATTGCCACTCCAGTGTCTTCTGGATGGAGGAATAAAATATGGATTAGAGTGGACTTACTGGTATTCTACTTTAGAAATATTGTGACTGTAGCAATGGAGGAAATTATATCATTGATGTGGAGACAGTGGGCACCTGCTGAGACCAGCTCAGCAATAGGTTCACATGAAGGGAAGGCAATGCAGAACTGAAGAAATTAAAGGACAGAAAGAAAGACACAAGAGAGAAATTAAAGATGGGACCAGAGGACACAACATCTTCTGGAACTGAGAACCTCGTCCCTAGTTTCCACATCGTTCTTATTAGAAATTACAAAGCAGTAGTTATCTATATTTACTTTTAAGGCTGCTTGTTATTAAAGCTGCAGCACCTACAATATTAGTCAGTGAACAGGCCATGCAAAGTTCAAATGTCTCCTCACACAAACAATTTTCGTGCTGACCAGACAGCGTTCCATCTAGTCAAGGCCGGTGTTCCTAAGCCCACACTTTTTCTCTGTGTTATGGAAACGTTTTAACTTCAAGCCATGTTCCCACATTCGAACTCAATCTATTTTCCCACAGCCACGGGAGCTGCTGAAGTCAGGGAGAGGGAAAGAGGTGTGACATTGGGTCATTTTCAGGACTTGGCGTTGTCCTCAATAATATTTCAGGGACACAGCAGGACACTATGTAACCTATCATAACTCACTGAATGAACTTGGGGAGTGTATAAACTACAACATAAACTATAATCCATGCTGTGTTGCAGTGCTTGAAAATGAACTCATCAAATGCAATGAATGTACCACACTAATGAAAGAAGTTTTCAATGTGGGATGAGTGGAGGTTGTGGGGAGGGGGTTATATGAGCACCTCTTATAATTTTTCAATGTAATACTTTATATGATCCATGTATCTTTTAAAAAAGGGTAATAAAAAATTAAAATACAAAAATAAAAAGATAAAGACAAATGAGTTTATATGGCTAAGAGACTTAAAAGTGAGGTGATTCCAGAGGTCATCCCAGAGACAGTGCTTATGCACATCTCAGAAAGATCTCTTTAACTGCCCAAGTAGATACTACTCCAAATAGCTGGGCTCCTGAGGGTTCTGGAGGCATCCAGACACTTGAGTCAGGGCAGACAGCTCAGGAGTTTGGTGCCTTGCCAGTGGTCCTTACTTTGGGATTCATGCTCCCCCAGAGTGCCAGAATTGGACTCATTCATGGTTTCCTACACATGGCTCTTCTGTCCTTCTATTTGAATCTATCATCAGTAGTAAGGTTAGTCCTGTAGAGGCCTATGTACCCTCCAGATAGGTTGTGGACAGTCTGGTGGGCTGCTTCCAAGGACAGCGTGGAGGGGATGCCTGGAATTAGATAGTTCAAGGTGCAGACCTATTTATGGATATACCACCTTTTGTTATCCATGCTCCAGCTAATAGACATTCATATATTTTTTCCCAGTGTTAGCTGCCATGCACTTGCCCTGGGAATCATTGCACTGACAGGATTTCATTTGTCTGGGATAGATTTCTTGGAGTGAAATTAACAAGAATTATGGTAAGTTTATGTTTTTTAAAAACTGACAAAAATATTTCCCAAAGTGGTGCACCATTTTGCATTCTCACCAGAAATGTATGAGGGCTCCAGTTTTTCTATATTATCTTTAACAGTTGGTATTATATATCTTGATTTTACGCACTCTCATATGTATACTAGATTTTAACGTGTATTTCCCTAGTGATGTAAAGAATCATACGTCTCTTCTTTGGTAAATGTGTATTTATGTATTTTCCCATTTTTAAGTGCTGTTTGCCTTTTTTTTTTTTTTCTTTAAAAACAACATAAAATTCATCCACAGTGTGCAATCACTGGTGTATTCAGCACGATCACATAGTGGTCACCTCCATCATCATTAGAGCATTTTCATTATTTCAATAATAACAGTAATAAACCAAAAACAAATAAGAAAATCCATCACCTCTCAATCTCTGTACGTTTCCCCTGCTGTCCACAGATCCCATTTCTGGCTGTGTTTGCACAAATACTTTTATTTTTCTCTATAAGTTTATATTTGTGCTTTAGATAAATGAAACCATGCATTATGTTACACAGTACATTTAGGTCACAGTCATGCAAGGTTCCTGTGTTTGTCCTTTAGTGTCTGGCTTGCTTCACTCAACATACTGTACTCCAGGTGCATCCCCATTGTCATGTGGTTTATGACTTCATTTCTTCTCACCACTGCATGATATTCCATCGTGTGACTCCCCCACAGTTCGTTTATCCATTCTTCGGTTAATGGACACTTGTATTGTTTCAAGCTTTTGGCACTTGTTAATAACGCCGCTATTTTAATATAGGTGTGCAGGTGTCTATTCATGTTATTGCCCTCAGTTCTTCTGCGTATATACCCAATAGTGGTATTGCAGGGTCACTTGGCAAGCCTTAGTCAAATTCTTGAGGAACTGCTGAAAGGTACTCCACAGTGGTGTATCATTATGCTTCCTCGCCAACACTTGTAGTTCTTTGATTTTTAATAGTGGCCATTCTGATAGTTGTGAAATGATATCTCATGGTTGTTTTGCTTTGTATTTCCTTAAACCATAATGATATTGAACATTTTTCCTGTGTTATTGCCATTTATATGTCTTCTTTGGACAAACGTCTAATCATTTCTTTTGCCAATTTTTTAATTGGGTAGTTTGTCTTTTTTATTGTTGAGTTGTAACATCTCTTTATATCTTGGATATTAAACCCTTATTGGACGCATGATTTCCAAGTATTTTCTCCCATTGGGTCAGTTCCCTTTTCACCCCTTTTTTTTTAGATTTATTTTTTATTTATTGCTCTCCCCTTCTCCCCCGCCCCCCAGTTATCTGCTCTCTGTGTCCATTCACTGTGTGTTCTTCTGTGATCACTTCTATCCTTATTAGTGGCACCAGGAATCTGTGTTTCTTTTGGTTGCATCATCTTGTTATGTCAGCTCTCCGTGTGTGCGGCGCCATTCTTGGGCAGGCTGTACTTTCTTTCGTGCTGGGTGGCTCTCCTTATGTGGCGCACTCCTGGTGTATGGGGCTTCCCTACACAGGGGATACCCCTGCGTGGCACAGTACTCCTTGTGAGCATCAGCACTGCACATGGGCCAGCTCCACACAGGTCAAGGAGGCTCAGGGTTTGAACTGCGGACCTCCCATGTGGTAGGAGGATGCCCTGTCCTTTGGGCCAAGTCTGCTTCCCCCTTTTCACCCTTTATCAAAGTCCTATGAGGGGCAAAATGTTTAATTTTAAGGAGGTCACATTTATATATTTTTTCTTTTTTTATGTGTGCTTTGGGTGTAATGTCCAAGAAACCACCCTGTACCTCAATATCTTTAAGATCTCTCTGTATATTTTCTTCCAGTAGTTTTTTTTTTGTTTTGAGATTTATTTATTTATTTATTTATTTATTTATTTCTCTCCCCCCCTCCAGTTGTCCGTTCTCTGTGCCTATTTGCTGCGTGTTCTTTGTCCACTTCTGTTGTTGTCAGCAGCACAGGGATCTGTGTTTCTTTTTGTTGTGTCATCTTGCTGTGTCAGCTCTCCGTGTGTGCGGCACCATTCTTGGGCAGGCTGCACTTTCTTTCTCACTGGTTGGCTTTCCTTATGGGGTGCACTCCTTGTGCATGGGGCTCCCCTACGCGGGGATACCCCTGCATGGCACGGCACACCTTGCATGCATCAGCACTGCACATGGGCCATCTCTACACGGGTCAAGGAGTCCTGGAGTTTGAACCTTGTACCTCCCATGTGGTAGATAGATGCCCTAACCACTGGGCCAAGTCCACTTCCCTCTTGTAGTAGTTTTATCATACTTGCTTTTATATTTAGGTCTTTGATCCATTCTGAGTTGATTTTTGTATGGGGAGTGAGATAGAGGTCCTCTTTAATTCATTTGTTTATAGAAAACCTGTTCTCCCAGAGCATTTTTTGTCTTTTTCCCATTACTGCCAACTTGGTAGGCTTATCAAAATCTAGTTGACCATAGAGATGAGGGTTTATTTCTGTACTCTCAATTCTATTCCACTGAGCAATGTGCCTCTCTTTATGGCAGTATCATGATGATGTAGCTTTGTAATTTATATCAAGGTCAGGCAGTGAAATTCCTCCTATGTCACTCTTCTTTTTTAGAATGCTTTTGGCTTTTAACATGCACTTTCCCTTCCAAATGACTTGGTAATTGTCTTTTCCATTTCTGTAAAGTAGACTATTGGAATTTTGATTGGTTTTGCAGAGAAGCTATAGATGAGTTTGGGTAGGATGAACATCTTCATGACATTTAGTCTTTAGTCCATGAACATGGAATGTCTTTTCCAATTTTTGAGGGCTTTTGATGTTTCTTTTTGCATTGTTTTCTAATTTTTCCCATATAGGTCCTATATTTCTTTTGTTAAATTGATTCCTAGGTATTTGAGCCTTTTTGTTGGTATTGTAAACGGAATTTTCTACTGATTTCCTCCTCAGATTATGCAACACTAGTGTTCAAAAACATTACTGATTTCTCTGTCGATCTTGCTGCCTGCCACTTTGTTGAACTTGTTTACTAGCTAAAGGAGCTTCGTTGTAGATATTTCAAAATTTTCTACATATAGGATCATATCATCTGCAAATAGAGATTTCCTTCCTCTTTTCTTATTTGGATCCCTTTAATTTTGTTTTCTTCTCTAATTGCTCTACCTAGCTCTTCTAGCACAATGTTGACTAACAATGGTGCTAGTGGGCATCCTTGTCTTGTTCCTGGTCTTAGAGGGAAAGCTTTCAACCTTTCCCCACTGAGTACAATGTTAGCTGTGGGTTTTTCATATATGCCTTTTTTCATATTCAGGAATTTTTCTTCTATTCATCAGAAAGGATGCTGCATTTTGTCAAATGCTTTTTCTGCCTCGATTGAGATGATATTTGTTTTTTTTCCCCTTCAATTTGTTAATGTGGTGTATTATATTCATTGATTTTCTTACGCTGAACCTGCCTTGCCTGCCTGAAATAAATCCCACTTGGTTGTGATGTATATGTCTTTTGCTATGCTGCTGGATTTGACTTACAAATACTTTGTTGAAAATGTTTGCATCAATGTTCATTCAGGACATTGGCCTGTAATTTTTTTCCCTCTGTAGGTAGTGTCTTTATTTGGCTTTGGTATTATGGTGATGTTAGCTTCCTAAAAAGTGTTGGATTATTTTCCCTCCTCTTCAATTTTTGGAAGAGTTGAAATAGGATTGGTGTTAATTCTTTTTGAAATGTTTGGTAGAATTCACATGTGAGGCCATATGATCCTGGACATGTCTTCGTTGGGAGGTTTTTGAAGACAGATTCAATGTCTTTAAACGTGATTGGTTTGTTAAGTTCTCTTATTTCTTGTAGCGTCAATGTAGGCTGGTTGTGCATTTCTAGGAATTTACCCATTTCATGTAGATTGTCTAGTTTGATGACATACAGGTTTTCAGAATATACTCATGATTCTTTTTACTTCTGTGGGGTCACTCATAACTTCCCCTTTTTTCATTTCAAATTGTACTTACTTTTTTTTCCCCTTTCTTAATCTTGCTAGGATTTTGTGAATTTTACTGACCTTCCTAAAGAATCAGCTTTTGGTTTTATTTTTTCTATTTGTTTCTTTCTCAATTTCATTTATTTTTACTCTAACCTTTATTATTTCTTCTGATTGCTATGAGGATTGGTTTGTTGTACTTTTTCTAGTTTTTCATGTTGTTCTGTTAATTCTTTGAGTTTAGTACTTTCTTCTTTTTAAATGTAGGCTTTTTGGTCTATAAATTTCCCTCTCAAGACTGCCTCTGCTGTATCCCATAAGTTTTGATAAGTGGTCATCTCATTTTCATTTGTCTGAATACATTTACTGATCTCACTTGCAATTTCTTCTTTGACCCAGGTGATTACTAAGAGTGTGTTGTTTAGCCTCCGCACATTGGCGAATTTATTTTGATCCTGTTTGTTATTGGTTTTCAGTGTCATTCCCTTATGATCTGAGAAGATGCTTGTATAATTTCAGTCTTTTATATTTATTGAGAGCTGTATTGTGCTCTAACGTGGTTTATCCCAGGGAAGGCTCCCTAGGCACGTGAAAGCAATGTACAACCCACTGAGTTTGGATGCTGTGTTTTGTATATGTCTGTTAAGTCTAACTCATTTGTCATATTAAATTCTCTATTTCCTTGTTGGTCTTCTGTCTAGTTCTATCTAATGTTGTGAGAGGTGTGTTAAAGTCTCCACTGATTATTGTAGAGATGCCTGTTTCTCTGTTCAATTTTCCCAGAGTTTGCTTCATGTATTTTGGGGGACCTTGGTTAGGTGCATAGATATCTATGTCTGTTATACCTTCCTAGTTGACTGTCCCTATTATAAATATTTAATGGCCTTCTTATCTCTCAACTTTTTTGCATTTAAAGTCTGTTTTGTCCAATATTAGTATAGCTAAGCCTGCTCATTTTTGGTTACTGTTTGCATGGAGTATCTTTTTCCAGCCTTTCACTTTCAGGCAGCTTGTATCCCTGGGTTTAAGGTGGGTCCGTGGTAAGCAGCAGATGGATGGCTCATGCTTTTTATTCAATACATCCTTTCAACCTATATCTTTTGATTGGTGAGTTTAATCCATTCACATTCAATGATATTATTATAAAACAATTATTTATTTCCACCATTTTTTTCTTTGGTTATGATATGTCATATCAGATTTTGGTCTGTCTTTTTACTTTTTTGGTTATCCTTCTATTCTTCTATTGTCTCCTCCAAGCCTCTATCTCCTTTTACTTTCAGGTTCTAAGGCTTCCTTTAATATATCCTTCAAGATGGATTCTTTATTATGAACTGTCTTTGTTCAACTTTGCTTGTGAATGTTTTTTAACTACCTTCCTATTTGAAGGACAGTTTTGCTGGATGCAGAATTCTTGGCTGGCAGTTTTTCTCTTTCAGTCTCCTAATTGTATCATACTACTGTCTTCTTGGCTCTGTGGTTTCTCATGAGGAGTCTCTACTAAGTCTTACTTGGTGTCTCTTGTACATGATGGTTCCCTCTCTCTCACTGCTCTCAGAATTTTCTCTTTATCTCTGAGGTTTGACCTTCTCAGTAGTACGTGTCTTGGAATAGGTCTGTTTGTATTTATTCTGGTTGGGATTTAGTGGGCTTCTCAGAAACAGTTCTTCAGCCTTCTCTGGCAGCCCCCTCCCTTTTCCTGGGTAGGAAATTGTTCCACTCCCCTCTGTGTCCTCCACAGTCATTCCAGGTTAGCAGAGAAGGAGATTGAGAGGGTGAGATCTCCTTAGTCCTTTGCAAGCTCCCAAGCCCAACAATGGCCCGGCCCCACCCAGCCCAGTAGGGCCAATGAAACACTGCAGACCAGATCTGTGGGTCAGAAGCTGAGTCAGCCTTAGCTGTGTCCTTCTCTCTCCTGTTTCCTGCAGAGGCGAGTCCTCAACAGTGAGTTCTGGCTGTGAGAGAGGGAGATTGAGAGGTCCCACCTGGCCTGGAAAGGCTGGGGGAACACAGCAGACCAGATTTGTGGGTCAGAAGCTGCAGCCTTAGACCGTGTCCCTCGCCCTCCCCTTTCCAAGGGTGGTGGATCCCTGGAGACCCCTTTGTCTAAAGTTGGTTCAGAGGCCTGAGTATTGTAAAGCCCTTAGTGTGGGGGACGGTGCCAGCAGCAGTAGCTGCTGCTTTCAGCTCACAGCTTGGCTGTCACGATTCCCCTCCTTTGTGCGTCTCTATTCTGGGTGGTGTCCAGCCTTCACCTGCTGTCCTAAAGCCTAGTGATCTTTTTCCAGTCTGTTTCTGCCTGTCCCCCAGCTACTTGTCTGCAGGAGGAGAGAGTCCCATGTCTTTCTACTCTGCCATTGTCTTTGAAGGTCCTCACTGGTGTCTTCTTGCCATCTCCAATGAATTCAGCCTCCCTGGATCTGCATAAACTGACACTGCATTTACCAAATTCACTAACAGAATTTCTACTTCATCAGAGGCAAGCTTTTTTTTGCTGACATCAGTTTGATTCTTGGCAATGCATTCTACCACATTTATTCACTAATCTTTGTGGTAAGTATAATAATTATAAATATGAAAGTATTGATATCTTACCATTTAAAAATGATCACTTAATAATAGTGTATTTTTCCATCCAGTCTTCCTTTTCTCCACCGTGTGTGTTTATCCATTGAATTCTTGGCCCTTGGCAGTGGGACAGTCATTATGAAGGGGCGCCAAGGGTCAATGCTGACTCCCTCTAAGGTTGCTCTCTAGTTGCATTTCAACCAAGGTTTTGGACACCAGGTTAAGAGCCAAGTGGAATCTGAGTTCTTACTCATCAGAGACCCTCCTGTGTGACTCCTAGGATTTGAGCAGCTAGAGGGTCCGTGGTAATGCTGTAATCCAGTGCACTAACTTTCCTTCCCAATGCCTGTGCGCTGTGGCTGAGCTCCTGGCTGTGACATCAGCGTGGAGGTTGGCAGGTCATTCTATGTGATTCCTCACAACTCTCAGGATTTTGATCTAACCCAGAGTCCTGTGGGCTTTCTTTTAGTTTTGGACATCAGGAACATTATAATGCCAGAGTCTGAGGGTGGCTGCACGGCTAGCTTCCCTAGGCCCTGCGATCTGGAGGCCTCCTTATGAAGGTGGCAATTTGGTCTTTGTAGACTCAGATGATTGTAAGCACGTGCACAGACGGTGGAACTTCCTTGTGTGGTTTCTTTTTTGTTCTTGTGGTAGTTTTTTTCGTTTCTTTTTGGTTGTTTTTTTTAACAGATTTATTTTCATTTTCTTATTTCTCTCTACCCCCTCATTGTTTACACTTGCTGTGTCTGTCTGCTTTTGTTTCTTTAGGAGGCACTGGGAACTGAACTCGGGACCTCGGATGTGAGAGGGAGGTGCCTAATCCCTTAAGCCACCTCTATTCCCTGCCTTTGTTGTTTCTGCCATTATGTTTTTCCTCTTGTGTCTCTTGTTGCATCATCTTGTTGTGTCAGCTTCCTGTGGCTGCCTGCTGTGCCAGCTTGCTGCATTCTGCTGGAGGCACCAGCAACCTCTTCTCCCTGCTGTGTTGTGTCTCTCATTATGTTTTTCCTCTTGTGTCTCTTGTCGCATCATCTTGTTGTGTCAGCTTCCCAAGCCTGCCCTTCATGCAAGCTTGCCGGAACCAAACCAGGAAGCTCCCATATGGTAGGCAGGATTTCAGTCTCTTGAGCTACATCTGCTTCCCTGCGTGGTTTCTAATATTCCCATGACTGAGTGATACCTTCAGGTCTGTAGTGCAGAGCATTAGAGCCACTCACCTGGGTTCACATTAAGGCCCAGCCCCTTGGAGCACCAGAGCTTGAGCAGTCCATCTCACATCGGGGAAATGCACACAGTGACCCCCAGAGGCTCACACACACTCTCAAGTCACACCACAGAGACTCACATGGATTCCCTTAAGCCTCTCCACAGCCTAACCTGTAACCCTCAAAGCAAACAGATCCATTCCTGGGGACTCTGCAAAGGACAGTTCCTTAATGGAAAGTCTCTCATCATATCCACATTCTCCTTTGAGGCTGGGACCAGGCTAGGTCTCCAGCCTACAGCTTGCAGCAAGCCCCCTATGTTATCTCAGTTTTCCCCAGCATACTTTGATGAGCCCAGCATAGCTACCATTTTCATTTGTTTTCAAGGTCACCTGCAATGGCAGAAAAGAAAACACAATGAAAATAGGACCATGTTATGTTGTGTTTTTTCCAGGCTTGATGATTTTAAAACACAGATGGAAAACAGCAGTAAAGTCAAATACCCCATGAAGAAGCATGGCAGACACCTGTGGGTAGTGTCGATATTAGAACAATATTGAGTCATATCATCCATGAACAATGGATGTCTTGCCAAACATTTGGGTCTTCTAAAATTTCATGCAGCTATGTTTGGTAGTTGTTGAACTGTTTCACCCTTTCATTAAATCATTCTTAGGTATTTTATTCGTTAGAGGCTAATGAATGGATTTTCTTTTTAAACTCCACTACATAGTACTTTCTGCTGTATAAACAAAACTGACTTTTGAGTGTATATCTTGTACAACAGAAGTTTACTTAATGTCTTTATTTGTTGCAGTAGTATTGTTTTGGATTCTTTCTGATTGTGTATTTAAAACACTGTGTCATTTGTGTATAAAGAGAGTTTATTTCTTCCATTCCAATTTGGATGACTTTATTTTTTTTCTTGCCCATTTTCTCTGGCTATAACTTTCAGTACACTGGTGAATAGCAGTGTATATCTTGTTCCTGACCTCATGGGAAGACTTTCAGGCTTTCCCTGTTGAGTATAATGTTAGCAGTGGGTTATGTCGATGCAGCTGTGCACAGAGTGGAATGAGTTGCACCAGTGACCGTCCCCTCAGAGAGCAGCAGAAAGTCCCCAGGATGTGGGGTGCCTGTGAGTGCATTTCTGAAATCCTGGAATATGAGCTAATTATAGAAGATGTACATTTTTATGGTTTTGAATTATTTCTTACTAATGTACATGTATTCATGTTTTAATAATATCATGCCAATACACCTGAAAGGTTTATGTGATCTTAAACTTTAAAAATTCAAAAAAGCCAATTAAATGATTTTTTTTTCCTAGAGGATATTTATAAGAGTACTTTAATTGGACAAGGACAAGTATTCACCAGAATCCTTGAGGACCGTGGAAAGTATAAAGATTATTTTGAGGGATGTTTATATATGTTCCTGATGACAGATATGAAGCCATAAAGTGGTAATAGTGTAGTCCAGCTATAAATGACCCTGAACCTATGTGACTGGAAATCGAAAACAATAGAAATTTTTTAAAAATTTGCTTAATATTAACTGCCATTGCCAATACCAAGCATGTATAAAAAGAGTGATATAAAATTAAATAGAAAACAATTAACCGTAGTCAAATGACTCAAACATAAAGTATAAAAACAAAAAATTTCATTATAACATATAAGAAGCTAAAATCTAATGACTGTGGGAATGCAGTACATATAAATATATAAAAATAAATAATTAAAAAATGAAATCCAGTGTACTTATTGAAATAACTTGCAGATAATTGATTTGAAAATATGTGGACATGTATAAATATTGGCAATGTGCTAATGTTTCTCTTCAAGAGAGGAGTTCACATAAAAGGAATATTCAGTATTTGGAAGCAGAAAATAGATAACAAAATAGATAAAAAATAGAACTAATGAGAGTGAGAACTGTTTATACGAGTGGTAGAAGTACAGAATTCAGAAATATCATGAAGAAAGCTTTCATCCTGTAAGAAATTTCATTAAAAATTTAGAAAGAAAAAATACATGTATGTTTTTGGGAAAGCTATTTTATTTTATTTTATTTTTAAAGATTTATTTTATTTCTCTACCTTCCCCCCTCCCCACCCCGGTTGTCTGTTCTCTGTGTCTATTTGCTGTGTCTTCTTTGTCTGCTTTTGTTGTTGTCAGTGGCACGGGATTCTGTGTTGCTTTTTGTTGGGTCATATTGTTGTGTCAGCTCTCCGTGTGTGCAGCACCATTATTAGACAGGCTGCACTATCTTTCACCCTGGGTGGCTCTCCTTATGGGTGCACTCCTTGCGCATGGGGTTCCCCTATGCGGGGGACATCCCTGCGTGGCACAGCACTCCCTGCACGCATCAGCACTGAGCATGGGTCACCTCCACATGGGTCAAGGAGGCCCGGGGTTTGAACTGCGGACCTCCCATGTGGTAGACAGACGCCCTAACCACTGGGCCAAGTCCACCGCCCTGCGAAAGCTATTTTAAATCTCACTTTTGTCCATAATTTTTAAAAATTGTATGAACACCAACAGAAAAAAATGAATGTTATTTTCAAGTACCAAAATAGTACTGGGAGAAAAGGAGTAAGTGCAGAGTATCCCACCACAAGTGAATAAAGCTCTTCATCATGACCTACATGATGTACTGAAATAGACATTCTGAAAAGAAGATAAAAGGCATTAATAAAATGAAACAATATATGATAAGACATCATATGTTAAAAAAAGTCAAAAAGTGATTGAGAAGTAGTGGGAAAATACTTCAAAATTGAAATGTAATCTCTAAGAAATAGGGTGACAAGTTAATGCTTAAGTAGAAAGAGAAGCATAAAAAAGTGGAAAGGACTGAAAATCTTAAATGGAGAATGTTAGAGATTAAAAAAAAGTCACAGGTTGAGGAATGGTGCAGCTGGTCCAGCATCTGTCCCCTGGGGGGCCTGAGCCAGGAGGTCGGCAGGGCCATTGCAGTCCCTCAGCCCTGGCTGGCCCTGGGTCTGGGGGGGGGGCCTCATGTGGGTGGTCCTGGAAGCTGCCCCCTCCTCCCATGATGCTCAGCTCCAGGCTGCAGGCCTTGGCAGTTGGTGGTGTCCAGGCTTCAGCGCCAGGCCTTGGGCGACGGCTGTGGCTCCTCAGGTCTAGGCTGCCTTGAGCTCTGCACCTGGGAGGATTGTGGTAGGTGCTAGTCCTGTGCACTGAGGGAGCCCCCCTTCATCTGAGCTCCTTGTCCTTTACTCCACTGAGCATCCCCGCGGCTGGAGTGGGAGGTGGTGTGTGTGTCTGCCGTGGACCCGAGGGGACTCCAGAGTCCCGATTTGTACCTTAACGTGGTGTGTTCCCACCTGTCCAGGGCAGTCCTGGGTTATGTCTGTTGTCCTCCCTTCTCATGTCACCCGTTCCAGTAAGAGTATCCTGATGTGACTTTATGTTATATGGTCACGTTATTAGGTCTGTTATGGAAATTTACTTAAGAAAGGTTGACTTAATGCCTGAATAACTTAATAATTTAGATTAAAATCCACAAAAAATACTATGTCCAACCAACCACAGACATATATGCTTGTACCTGGCTGGCCTGTTCATGCAAAAGGTGAGAGAAATTGGTAAGTGGTGTCTGGGAGGGGGTAAAACTGAGGAGCAGGGGCTGGATAGAGGGAGGCTTACCTTTAATTGTGCACCTGTTTCAACATTTGATTTGCTTTTTATTTATATGAGCATGTGTTTCTTTTCCACAAAATAAAAAATAATTATAAAGGTAGATTATGGGGAGGGGTCATGACAAGCATTTTTGAAATATGTCCTGTTATGTGAATTTTCCTTCCAGGAGGCCCTAGTCAGCTGGACATTTCCAGACAATGGAACACAATTTTGGTTTTATGTTCATGATACATATTGGTATGTAATTTTCCATTCTTTTAGTATCTTTATGTGGTTTTAGCATTAGGGTAATATTGGCGTCCTAGAGTGAGTTAGGAAATGTTCCCTTTGTTTTCTGAAAGAGATTGGGGAGAATTTGTTTCATTTTTCCTTAAATGATTGATAGAAGTTGCCAGTGAACGATCTGAACCTGGTCCTTTCTTTTTTGAAATGTCATTAATTATTGATTCAACATGTTAGTGGCTATAGGGCTATTCTGATTATACATTTGTTCTTGTATGAGTTTTGATATTTTGCATCTCAAGGAGTTTGGGGCCATTACATGTAATTTATCAAACTATTGGACATAGGGCTGTTGATAGTCTTCTTTGAATGTCCTTTGAATGTCTCTGGAACCAGGAGGGATGACCTCTCTTCCATGCCTGGTATTGGTCATTTGTATCTTCTCAATTTTGTTTGGTTAGCCTATAGGTTTATCAGTTTGATTAACCTTTTCAAAGAACAAACTAATGCTTTAGTTTGAGAATAGTTATCATTCCTATGTGAATACTGTGAAGGTGTGCACTTGCTGGGCTGTATGATAGGTATATATTTAGTGTTACAAGAAACTGCTAACTAGTTTACAGAGTGACCGTATCATTTTACATCCCTTCAAGCAATATATGAGACATCCGGCTTCTCTGCACTCTCACCAGCATTCGATATTGTCACTTTATATTTGTTCTAATAGCATGTAGTTATACCTCATAGTGGTGTAGTTTGCATTTCCCTGATTGCTAATGATATCATGCTTCTCTTCGTGTACTTATTTCCCATCCATGTGTCTACCATGGTGAAATGTTTGTTTATATATTTTGCCTATTTTCTAATTGTGCTTTTCTGATTGCAGTTTGGAAATCTTTTAATATATTCTGGATGTGAGTTTTTTCTCTTGCAGGATCTTAAATCAATCATACCACTCACTGTCTTTTTGCCTCCATGTTTTATAATGAGAAATCAGCACTTAATCTTACTGAATATCCCTTGTATGTTATGCATTGCTTTTCTCTTTCTGCTCTCAGAATTCTCTTTTTGTCTTTGCATTTGGCATTCTGATCAGTATGTTCTCAGAGTTTGTCTATTCCTATTTTTTTGGATGGGAGTACATCATGTTCTTGGACACGAATATCTATGTCTTTCAGTGGGGTTGGGAAATTTTCTACCATTATTTCTTCAAATATTTCTTCTGTCCCTTATCCCTTCTCTTCTCCTTCTGGGACACCATATGTTTGCATATGTTTGCATGTCTTGCTGTCATGTATTTTCCTGAGATCTTGTTCAGTTTTCCATTCTTCTGTTCTTCACTAGCAGAGGCCATTTGTTCAGGCTCACTAATGCTTTCTTCTGCCTCCTCAAATCGGCTATTATATATTATTAATTTCTACTGTTACTCTGTGTATGCTTTAAATTCTTCTTTGTGCTCACCCAATGTCCTCTTAATATCCCTAATCTCATTACCCATCTCATTAAATTTATTAACAGATTTGTTTGAACATGCATGATTAGTTGTCTCAATTCCCTATGTCATTTGGAGGCTTATCTTGTTCCTTTAACTGAGCCATAGCTTCCTGTTTCTTGGTGTGGACTGTAATTTTTTGTTGGTGTCTTGGCATCTGGCTTACTAGAGTATTTATTTTTCTCTTTAGTTCAGGGCTTCCTGCCTTTTCTGCCCTGCTGGTTGTACAGTAGGAGCTAAGGATGTAGGTGGTGATGTAAGCTGTGGAAGCTCAAGCTTCCTGATTGCCCCAAGGACCAGTGAAAGTTCTCCCAAGTTTCTCCTTTGCTCAGGGTAAGGGACAGAGTCACAGGTGTTTGGAATAATCCAAGTCCTGCAGGCCTAGACTGTAGATGCCCAGAGAGCCTGATGAAGCCTCATGCCTCTTTCTCCCCTGCCTGGGTGGACTTGGAGCTGCAGGTGTGGACAGCAATCTATGCAGTGTGGGTTCAAAGGATCCCAGTAGACTCCTGTGGAGTAGACTCCTGATTATTCAGTCTGTGCCAGCCAAAGGTACCTGCAGTTACTTGTATAGGCTAAGCCAGTCCTTCTGGTTTCCACCCTGATAGAGGTTGGAGTGATGCCAAGGGCTGCAGGCCCTTCTGCGTGAAAGAAGCTAGTACCTACCATCACAGTGATTTTCGGTCAGGTTGGCTTCCCCTCCTGCTGGTGGCAGAGCCAACATGGAGGTGGCTGGCCTCTTTCTGACTTGGACAGGTTCAAAGTTTAGCTGTTCTTCCAGTTATACTTAAACCAGCTGAATTTACTAATCAGTAGCTGAAATTGGTGGCCAACCATCTCTTCCTCCCTGTTTTTGGGAAATGGAGCTTCCACTTCCAGCCACAGAATAGCTCCTGGGACAGCTTCTGCTGCCAAAGTAGGATGATTACCATCCTCAGTGGCATGGCCTGTAATCTCCTGGAGAGGCTGCTGGAGGTTCCCCCAGCTGCCCTCCATGCTGGAGGCGGGTCTGGGTCTTATGCTAGAGCTGCCCTCTTGCCTGAATGGAGAGAAGTAGCTCCCTACCAGCACTGTGATTTCAGTCTGCCCCACTTCACCTCCCCCCAGGGAAGGAGTTAGGATGGCAGCTACAGGCTTCTTTCCGACCCGGACAGGTGCAGACTTTAGTTATTCTTAGCATTATACTTTACCCCACTGAATTCACTCATCAGGATCTGAAGTTGGTGCCCAACCATCTCCTCCTCCCCCGTTTTTGTGAAGTGCAGCTATCAATTCCAGCTGAGGAACAGCTCCTGAGGCAGCTTGTGCCTCCAGTGGAGGATGGGCACCAGCCTCTGTGACATGGAGTATTCACGAATCTTCTCTGCACATGAGCAGTCCCCCCTCTTCCTTTCCAACAAAGATGTTGCAGGAGGCTCTTCTGCCCTCCTGGAGCCCCCAAGCAGGTGCTTTAGATAGCTGTGTGATTACTAACTGCTCTTAGCAAGAGCTGACTTTAGGACCTCCTTGCTCTGCCGCCATCCTGCTGGTTGTCCTGGAAATGGATATTTTATATCTAGGTCTAAAGTTTCCCTTTACATCTTTTTGTTGTTTGTTTCTTTGTTGTGAACTATCTTTTCATTCATTCCAAGAAGAGTACTTACCTTTCTCATTGAGAAGAGAATTAATAACTGCTTTGTCTGATAATTCCTTTTGTGGTTCTTTTGAGACTGTAACAGCTGATTGTTTTTTCCCCTGGAAAATAGATTAGATTTTTCTCATTCTTTATATGTTATGCTATATAATTTGTAATGATATTCTGGTTATATGTGCTTATTATGTAGTTAGAGACTTCAGAAAGACTGTTTTGGCTAGTTGGGGCCTCTTGCTCTTCCATATGAATTTGAGGATCGATTTTTTCCATTTCTACAAAAAAAATGCTGTAAAGATTTTGATAGGTTTCGTATTTAATCTGTAGATCATTTTAGGTAGTAATGATATTGTAACGATATTAAATGTGAAACATGGACACATGATATCTTGCCATTAATTTAGGTCTTCTTTAATTTCTTTCTATGGTGCTTTTCAGTTTTTCTAATATAGTTCATTCTTCCTTTAATTTAAATTTATTCTCAGGTATTCTTGTAGATGCTATAGTGAATGGAGTTTTTAAAAAATATATTCTTTATTTTTTTTTCAAAGATACTTAGGATTCACAAAATGTCACAGAAACAATGTAAGGAATTCCCAAATATCCCACTCCCCATACCTCCCACTCTTCCCCACATTAACAACTTCTTTCATTAACGTGGTACATTCATTGCAATTGATAAACACATTTGGAGCATTGCCAGTAAGCATGGATTATAGTTTCTATTACAGTTTATGCTCAATTCTCTAGGTTATGGCAGGATATATAATGGCGTATATCTGTCACTGCAGTGTCAGGACAATCTATGTCCCAAAAATGCCCCCATATTATGCCTCTTCTTCCCTCTCCCTTCCTTCAGCACCTCCAGTAGCCACTGTCTCCACATCAATAATATAATTTCTTCCCTTGCTAGAATACCAATAAGTCTATAGCATAGTATCAGTAAGTCCTCTCTAGTCCATAGTTTATTCCCCAATCCTGAGGGTTCTGGGGTGGTGATACCTATTCCACCTCTGATTGAGAGGTGGCCTCAATCCCATAGGCTGATGGATGGGACTCTGATGCTTGCAGTTGTAGACTCTCTCAGTTCCTTCCTATGGTGATTGTCCATCCCCACCTCACTGTTAGTTGTCCACGTGAGGCCAATGAACTGGAGAGTAGATGTTGCAACTAATGGAATTGATTTTTAATGCCCATTTCAGATTGTTCTTTCCTGGTATGGAAAAACAAAACTGATTTTTTACAGGTTTATCTCGTACCCTGCAACTTTACTAAATTTCTTTATTTTCTGTAGTAGTTTTCTTGTGAATCCTTTGGAATTTTCAATATGGAGGATCATACCATCAAAGAATAGTGTTAGTTTAACTTTTTGATTTCTGATTTCAATGGCTTTCTCTTATTTTGCCTAATTACCTTGGCAGAAACTTTCAGTATAATTTTGAATAGAAGTAGTAAAAGTGGGTATCCTTATCTTATTCCTGGCCTCAGGTTTAGGCTTTCATTGCAAGCTTTCATTCTTTCTCAAATTGAGTACAATGTTAGCTGTGAGTTTTTTGTATTTATTGTATTGGGTATGTTACCTTTTGATCCTATGTTTTTGAGTGATTTTATTATTGACCAATGATTTCATCAAAAGCCTTCTCTGTGCTATTAAAAGTGATCATACGGATTTGTTCTTATGTGGAACCACTGGGATTCCTGGGATAAGTCACCCTTGGTATTGGGGTATAATCCTTATAAGATCTGTAGTTTGATTTGATTTTCCAGTGTTTTGTTGAGATTTTTGCTTCTGTATTCATAAGGGAAGTTGCCGTGTTGTTTTCTTGTGATGTCTTTATGTGGTTTGGATATCACAATAATACTAGCCTCATAGAATGAGTTAGGAAGAATCTCGACCTCTTCATTTTTTTGGGAAGAATTTGGAAAGGATTTGTGTTAATTCTTGTTGGGATGTTTGGAACAATTCTCTCAAGGCATCTGGTCTTGGACTTTTCCTTCTTGGGAATTTTTTTATTTTTTTATTTTATAGGTCTGTTAAGATCTTTTATTTCTTCTTGAGTCCGTGCAGGTTATTTTTATGTTTCTAGGAATTTGTTCCTGTCCTTTAGATAGTCTAGTTTGTTGGCATATGAATGTTCATAGTATTCTCTTATAACCCTTTTAATTTCTGCCATGTGAATGACAATGTTCCCACTTTCATTCCTTAAATAGCTATTTGCCTCTTCTCTCATTTTCTTTGGAAAAACGTGTCTCAATTTTATTAATCTTTTCAAAGAACCAAATTTTGCTTTCATTGGTCCATCTCAATTGTTTTTCTATTCTTCATCTCACTTATCTCCACTCTAATCCTTATTATTTCCTTCCTCCTTCTAATGTTAAGTTTGGCTTATTTTTCTTTCTTCAAGATATGAAGTTAGGTTATTGCTTTGATATCATTCTTTGTTAACGTAGGAATTTATACCTATATGTTTCCCAGAGAGCAGTGCCTTGCTCCTTCCCATAATTTTTTGCATGTTTTTTTTTTATTCTTCTCTAAGATTTTTCTGATTTCTTTTGTAGATGGATTTCAGAAAATTATCCTGTTGGTTATTTAAAACTGGGTCATATATTTTCCACTTATTTGTACAATTCCAGTTTTCTTTCTGTTATTGGTTTTTATATAAATTCACTGTGGTAGGAAAGAAACTTTCTGTGATTCCAGTCTTTTAATTTTTATTGTCTTATACCTTAATAGATGGTCTAGCCTGGGGAATGATACAAGGATACTTTAGAAGAATGTGTAGTCTACAGTTTTTGAGTGGTTTTCTATATATGTTTGTTAGGTGCAGTTTGTTTATTGTGTTGTTGACTTCCTCAGTTTCTGGTACTCTGTCTTGATGATCGATTCATTCTTGAAAGTGGAATTTTGAAGTCTGCAACTATTATTGTATAACTCTGTTTCTTCTTTCAGTTTTGCCAATGTTGTTCCATGTATTTCGTGGCTCTGTGCATAATATTTTGATGATTGTTTCACCTTCTTGGTGGATCAACCCCTTTCTTAATATATAACGTCCCCCATTTTCTTTTGTTGTTTTGGATGTCAAGGCTAATTTTTTCTGTTTTTTTTTTTTTGATAGTAGTATAGCCCCCCCAGCTATCTTCTTGTTACTCTTATAGTATATAATATTTTTATTCATCTTAAAACTTTCCAACTATTTGTTTCTTTGGATCTAAAGTGAGTCTCTTTACTATTACATAGATATTCAAAGCATTTTTTTTAATTCATTTTTAAAAAATATTACATTCAAA
This sequence comes from Dasypus novemcinctus, assembly GCF_030445035.2. NCBI lineage: Eukaryota > Metazoa > Chordata > Mammalia > Cingulata > Dasypodidae > Dasypus > Dasypus novemcinctus. Next base: position 391,990 of record NW_026688131.1, on the reverse strand, counting down.
AAATATGAGGTCCCCATGCACTCCCCCCAACCCCCCCACCCGACCACTCTCCCCACAGCAACACCCTCCCCCATCATCATGACACATCCATTGCATTTGGTGAATACATCTCTGAGCATGACTGTACCTCATGGTCAATGGTCCATATCATAGCCCACACTCTCCCAAGTTCCACCCAGTGGGCCATGGGAGGATCTACAATGTCTGGTAATTGTCCCTGCAGCACAACCCAGAACAACTCCAAGTCCCGAAAATGCCTCCACATCTCATCTCTTCCTCCCATTCCCCACAACCAGCAGCCACCATGGCCAGTTTTTCCACACCAATGCCACATTTTCTTCGATTACTAACCACAATAGTTCATGAATAGAATATCAGTAAGTGCACTCTAATCCTTACTCTATTCCTCCATCCTGTGGGCCTTGGGTTGGTTGTGCCCATTCCACATCTATGTCAAGAGGGGGCTTAGATTCCACATGGATGCTGGATGCAATCCTCCTGCTTTCAGTTGTAAGCACTCTTGGCTCCATGGTGTGGTGGTTGACATTCTTCAACTCCATGTTAGCTGAGTGGGGTAAGTCCAATAAACCAGAGTGTAGGAGCTGAAGTCTGTTGAGGCTCAGGGCCTGGCTATCATATGGTCAGTCCAGAGATTCAGATCCCCTAGATATATCTTAAACCCCAGCACCAACTACAATTCTGGTAAAGTAACAGGAAAGGCTTGTGAAAAGAGATCCCATCTGAGTCCAGCTGCATCACGCAGAAATACCAACTCCAAAGAAGGGCCAACTGATATGGCAGTGAACTCCATCTGCCATGACCATAAAATCTGTGGGTCTCTGTAGCCCTTAAAAGAACCAATACCTGGGGTTGTATCTACTTTATCTGTCTCTGAGACTCTGCTCAGGTGTGCATAAGGGCAACCCCTCTGATAACCTCCAGGCTCTTTTTTAGATACTCATAGCCATATAAACTCATGTGTCCTTTCCATTTCCCCCTTGATTTAGGTCAAAAAGCATTTTTAACTCCTGCTATTATATTCTGCTGGTCCGAGTTGAACCTTTTATTCAAGGTCATTTTGTAGTTAACGTCATCAGTTGGTACTTGGTAGTGATCCCTCGGCACCAGGGAGTCTCATCCCCGGGAGTCATGTCCAATGCTAGGGGGAAGGCAGTTCATTTACATGCTGAGTTTGGCTTCACAAGACTGGCCACATTTAAGCAACATGGAGGCTCTCAGGACAGAACTCAGGCACACTGCTGCTCTAGGCCTTGTTTTTATTTCAGGTGCACAGGCTCACAAGCATAGTCATTAGTATCAAGGGCTCACTGTTGGACCCTCATTCCTTCCTGGTCCTTGCCGTTGCACCTGGGGGACTGCTGCTGCTCCCCTAGGGACTGCAACAGAGCCCCCCCCCCCAGCCAGGAACACATCAACCCCCCAGCTGTTGTTTTTAATTGTTTCCACTATGAAAATATCCAAACATTTCCATGCACCCCGGACACATGCCCTGTAGAACTCCCTGTCAACCATATGTCCCCGGTCAATAACATCCCATACCAGTATTCCTCCGCTGCCATTGTTGAACCACTCTGTGATCCAAAACTTCCTGAAAAATGAAGCCCAATATAATGCCAGGTTGCCTTAATAGTAAAATGGAATATAGCGATGAGTTTAAAGATTAGATATAGAATATATATCAATTTGGAAAAATTCTACATTGTATCTTTTTCTTTTCTTTTTTCTAATTATTAAGCTTATCTTCACAAGAGTTTTAGATCACAGTAATTCATATATACCATATACAGTACTCCCACATATCCAACATAAAAACTTTTCCCTTCCACAGCAATAATCTTTTAACATATTCATACCATATTTACTGAAACTGATGTACAGATATTGAGACAATAGCTTTCAAACAAGGTAACATTTGTGTTTACATTGTGGTTTATACTTTAGGTTATACAATTTTCTCAATTTTTAGTTATCCTATGTTTTACATTATGATTTATATTTTAGCCTATTGGCCTCTATATATTTTTGGTGTAATTTTACATGTTTTATATCCATCCTTGTGTACTCTTGTGGAACACTTCTATTGCCCTCACAGTTACGTTGCTTCCATCTATTCAATACCTATTTCCCCCTTCCCTTAGGGCCCAAAGTGACAGTCAATCTTCATTTCTTGAAGAGCCATGTTCAGAGATACTTGCAACAATGTTGAGGGCTTGACATGTTCAACTGCCCTAATGCCCTGGGAACCACCATTTCTCTTGAGAGATACAGTTCCCTCTATTTGATGGCATCAGTCTTCCCCAGGATGTGGATATACCTTCACTCTCATTATATAGGTCTCTACCCCAATGATATAACCCACTATGGCAAAATGAACATTCACATATTCCCTAGGAGTCTGTCCTGCATCAAATTATCCCCTATAAGTATCTTAAACAGGTGACTTCCTTATTATATTTTTGAAAAGGTTTTCTCAGCATTATACTCTCAATGAACACCTGACAACCTCCTATGTTCATATGTTGCTCCACCCTCCCCCCAATTTCTTGGGCAATATTACCCATCTGCCCATCCCTAGCCCCCTCAAGCCCACAAAGCCCCACCAAAAGGTAACCCTATGCCCCCATTTTATCCCTTCCTTGTACACATACTTACCTCCAGCTTATCATAGATTTCACCCATGTAGATGTCAGCTTACATCCTTCCTCTACCCCCCGATTTCCTGTAAGCCTGTCATCCAGTCTCTAATTCTCGGAGGCAGCTTGGTTTACTTATTTCCTATCATTGAGGTCATGTAGTATTTGTCCTTCAAGGCCTGGGTTGCTTCACTCAACATAAGGTTCTCAAGATTCATCCCTGTTATCACGTGTGCTTGTAGTGTATTTGTTCTTAAAGCCGAGTGGTATTCCATTGTATGTATATCACATTTTATTTATCCATTCATCTGTTGATGGGCATTTGGGTTGGTTCCAACTTTTGGCGATAGTGAACAATGCTGCTATGAACATTGGTGTGCATATATCGGTTTGCGTCCTTGTTTTCAGTTCTACTGGGTATATACCCAGCGGTGGAATTGCTGGGTCATATGGCAAATCTATGGTTTGTTTTTTGAGAAACTGCCAAACTGTCTGCAAGAATGGTTGGATCATTCTGCATTCCCACCAGTAGTGGATGAGTGTTCCATTCCTCCACCTCCTCTCCAGCATTTGTATTCTTCTGTTTTTTTCAAAGCAGCCAATCTTACGGGAGTAAGATGGTATCTCTTTGTAGTTTTGATTTGCATTTCCCTGATAGCTAGAGATTTGGAACATTTTTTCATGTGCTTTTTAGGCATTTGTATTTCTTCTTTGGAGAAGTGTCTGTTTAAATCTTTTTCACATTTTTTAAATGATTGTTTATCTTACAAGTCTCTTATCTGATATATGGTTACCAAATATTTTCTCCCATTGAGTAGGCTTCCGTTTTACTTTCTTAACAAACTCCTTTGAGGTGCAGAAGGCTTTAATTTTGAGGAAGTCCCATTTATCTATTTGTTCTTTTGCTGCTCGTGCTTTTGGTGTGAAGTTCATAAAGCCATTTCCTATTACAAGGTCTTGTAGATGCTTCCCTACACTTCTTTCCAAAGTCTTTATGGTCTTGGCTCTTATATTTAGGTCATTGATCCATCTTGAGTTGATCTTTGTATAAGGTGTGAGATGGTAATCCTCTTTCATTCTTTTACATATGGATATCCAGTTCTCCAGGCACCATTTGTTGAATAGGCCGTTCTCTCCCAGTTGAGAGAGTTTGGTGGCTGTATCAAATATTATATGGCTATACATATGAGGTTCTATATCAGAACTTTCAATTCAATTCCATTGGTCTGTGTGTCTCTCCTTATGCCAATACCATGTTGTTTTCACTACTGTAGCTTTGTAGTATGTTTTGAAGTCAGGTAGTGTGATTCCTCCAATTTCATTTTTCTTTTTCAGTATGTGTTTGGCTATTCAGGGCCTCTTTCCTTTTCAAATAAATTTCATAGTTAGTTTTTCTAGTTCCTTAAAGAAGGCTGTGCTGATTTTTATTGGGATTGCATTGAATGTGTAGATCAGTTTTGGTAGGATAGATATCTTAATACTATGTAGTCTTCCTATCCATGAACAGGGAATATTCTTCCATTTATTTAGGTCTTCTTTGATTTCCTTGAACAGTCTTGTGTAGTTCTCTGTGTATAAGTTCTTTACCTCTTTAGTTAAAGTTATTCCCAGGTATTTGATTTTTTTATTGACTGTTGTAAATGGTATTTGTTTCTTGATTTCCTCCTGAGCTTGCTCATTATTGGTGTACAGAAATGCTACTGATTTTTGTGCATTGATCTTATAACCTGCGACCTAACTAAACTCATTTATGAGTTCTAGAAGCTTTGTTGTAGACCTCTCAGGGTTTTCTATGTATACAATCATGTGATTTGTAAATCATGAAATTTTGACTTCTTCCTTTCCTATTTGAATGCCTTTTACATCTGGTTCTTGCCTCAGTGCTTGAGCAAGTACTTCTAAGACAATGTTAAATAGAAGGGGAGAGAGTGGGCATCCTTGTCTTGTTCCTGATCTTAGAGGGAAGGATTTTAGGATTTCACCATTGTAAACGATGTTGTCTGTGGGTTTTTCATATATACTCTTTATCATGTTCAGAAAATTTCCTTGTATTCCAATCTTTTGGAGTATTTTTATCAAGAAAGGGTGCTGTATTTTGTCAAATGCTTTTTCTGCATCTATAGATATAATCATGAGATTTTTTTCCTTCAATCTGTTTATATGGTGTATTAGATTGATTGATTTTCTTATGTTGAACCATCCTTGCATACCTGGAATGAATCCCACTTGGTCATGGTGTATAATTCATTTAATGTGTTGTTGAATACAGTTAGCAAGTATTTTCTTGAGGATTTTTGCTTCTGGGTTCATTAGAGAAATTGGTCTGTAATTTTCCTTTCTTGTGGTGTCTTTGTTTGGCTTTGGTACTAGGGTAATGTTGGCATCATAGAATGAGTTCGGTAATGTTCCTTCTGTTTCCATTTTTTGGAAGAGTTTTAGCAGGCTTGGTGTTAGTTCTTTCTGGAATGTTTTGTAGAATTCACCTGTGAAGCGGTCTGGACCTGGGCTTTTCTTAGTTGGGAGGTTTTTAATGACTGATTCTATTTGTGATTTTTTTTTGAGATCTTCAATTTCTTCTTTCATCAATATAGGCTGCTTATGTGTTTCTAGGAATTTGCCCATTTCCTCTGAATTGTCATTTTTGTTGGAATATAGTTTTTCAAAGTATCCTCTTTTGATAGTCTTTATTTCTGTGGGGTCAGTGGTGATATCTCCTTTCTCATTTCTTATTTTGTGTATTTTCATCTTCTCTCTCTTTTTCTTTGTTAGTGTCGGTAAGGGTTTGTCAATTTTATTGATCTTCTCAAAGAACTAGCCCTTGGTCTTGTTTATCTTTTCAAGTGCTTTCTTATTTTCTATTTCATTTAGTTTTGCTCTTATCTTTGTTATTTCTTTCTTTCTTCTTCCTGTGGGGTTACTTTGTTGTTTTTTATCCTTATGTCTCCAAATGTGCAGTTAGTTCTTCAATTTTTGCTCTTTCTCCTTTTTTGATGTATGAATTTATGGCTATAAATTTCCCTCTCAGTTACTGCTTTTGCTGCATCCCATAAGTTCTGGTATGTTGTGTTATCATTATCATTAGTTTTCAGGTAGTTATTGATTTCTTTTGAGATTTCCTCTCTGACCCACTGTTCGTCTAAGAGTGTGCTATTTAATTTCCATATCTTGGTATGAAATTTGGGCCTCTGGCCCTTGCAGATTTCCAGCTTCACTCCACTGTAGTCAGAGATATTATTTTGTATGATTTCGATATTCTGAATTCATTCAACCTTTCTTTCTGGCCTAACATATGGTCTATCTTGGAGAATGATTCATGTGCACTTGAGAAGAATGTATATCCTGCTGTATTTGGGTGTAATGATCTGTATATGTCTATTAGATCCAGCTCCTCTAATATACTGTTCAAATATTTTGTTTCTTTAGTGATTCTCTTTTGAGATGTTCTGTCCAAAGTTGATAGTGGTGTATTAAAAACTACCACTATAATTGTAGAGGCATCTATTCTTTCACTTAGTTTTTCCAGTGTTTCCCTCACATATTTGGAGGTGCCCTTGTTAGGAGCATAAATATTTATGATTGTTCATTCTTCTTGAGAGATTGTCCCTTTCACTAATATGTGGTATCCTTCTTTGTCTCTCTCAATTGTTTCACATTTAAAGTCCATTTTGTCTGATATTAATATAGCTACTCCTGCCTTTTTTTTGGTTATTGTTTGCTTGTATGATTGTTTTCCAACCATTTACTTTCAGCTTCCATGAATCCCTGGGTCTAAGATGTGTTTCTTGTAGACAGCATATAGATGGGTCATATTTCCTTATCCAATGTCCCAGTCTGAATCTTTTGATAGGTGAGTTTAATCCGTTGACATTCAGTGTTATTCCTTTCAAGGAATTATTTATGTTAGCCATATTTTGATTGGACTTGTGTTTGTCATATTTTGTTTGTATTTTTTTCCTTCTCTTTCTGTCTTTTTTGTTGCTCTTACACTCTCCTCCAGCTCTGCCGGTCCTGTTTTTTCCTTTCTTCCTGCAGAACTCCCTCTGGTATTTCTTGAAGGGGAGGTTTCTTGTTGGCATACTCTTTCAGTTTGTTTATCTGTGAATATTTTGAACTCTCTATCACTTTTGAATGCTAGTTTAGCTGGGTAGAGTATTCCTGGCTGGAAATTTTTTTCTTGTAGTACCTTGACTATATCATACCACTGCCTTCTTGCCTCCATGGTTTCAGTTGAGAAATCAGCACTTAATCTTTTGGAGCCTCCCTTGTATGTGATGGTTTTCTTTTCTCTTGCTGCTTTTAGAATTTTCTCTTTTTCTTGAACACTGGATAATTTGAAAAGTATATGTGTTGGGGTGGGTCTGTTGGGGTTTATGATGTTTGGGGTTCATTGTGATTCCTGGATATGTACATCTGTCTCTCTCAGTAGATTTGGGAAGTTTTCAGCTATTATGTCTTGCCACACCCCTTCTGTCCCCTTTCCCTTCTCTTCTCCTTCTGGGATGCCTATAATACGTATGTTTGTGCATTTTGCATTGTCATTCAGGTCCCTAAGTCCTAGCTGGATTTTTTCCACCTTTTTATCGATCAATTGTAGTATCTCTTTGATTTCCCATGTACTGTCTTCCACATCGCTAATTCTCTTCTCTGCCTCTTCTAATCTGCTGCTATTTGCTGTGAGTGTATTTTTGATTTCTTGAACTCTGGTGTTCATTCCCATCATATCTGTTATCTCTTTGCATATGTCTGCAATTTCCTCTCCAAGTGTTTTCTTCATATTGTTAAACTCTTCCTTTACTTCATTAAGTTGGTCTCTAATATATGTTCTGAGATCTTTAATGACTTGTCTGATGTTCTGCTCCCCTTCCTGGTTTTTAGTTTGTTCATTGGATTCAGCCATGTTTTCCTGATTATTGGTTTGGTTTGTAGTTTTTTGTTGCTGTCTGGTCATCATTTTATCTTGACGGGTTTAATCACTTCCTTAGCTTCTTTGTCTAGTCTTGGGGATTAATTAGCTGTTGTTCTTGCATAAGTGTTATATCTTCTCCTTGTCACTTTCTTCTTCTTATTCTAATTTCTTGTTGCTGGCTGAGTTCACTTTAAAGGAAAATATTAGGGCCATGGAAAGACAATTGTGTAAGAAAGGACAATGTGTAAAGTAGTATTGGTAATAAATGTTAACAGAGCCACAATATGAGATCTGGGAGAATGGATATTAGATTCATGTAAGTTGTGTAGTTATAGCAGTAAGTAGAGTACCTATAATGAGATAGTCAACTGAATATGTGGAGGAATATAGTATGAATTTAAAAGCCAGTGTTTTCATGAGAAAGGGAAAGAGAAAAGAAAGACAATAGTATCAAGAGTAGATAAAAGACAGAAAACAAAACAAAGGTATTAGCAATTAAATGTTAGACAATTTGAGGACCAAAGAAAGGGGGGTGGAATGTAGGAGAGACAGTAGATGATGGAAGATAGGAAGATGTGGGGGAAAGGGGGTAGTGTGGGTGATCAAAATCAGTTCACACAGAAACGAGGAAATGGAGAATGAGGAAACCCAGCAAATGTAAGGCGTTCCCTGCAGCACCTATTGTATAAATAAGATAAAATAGAATAAGAAGAAAAAGAGAGAAAAGGAAAAAAAAGGGGGGTGGGCAGAGAAAAGGGAGGGAAACAAGCAAGTAAGAGAAAAGAAGAAAGGAAAAAAAAAACCTAAATAAACGAAAAAGGACCTTGGGGTATACAATGGGAGAAAAGACTAGGAGATAATGAAATATTAGCAACCAAGACAATAAAAAAAAAAAAAAAACACAAACGCTGAAGGCTAGGACAATCAAGGACCTCAGATGGGCCTCAGGGTGTGGTGGATTCAGGGATGGGAAGTCTGCGATATTGCAGACTCAAGAGGTGTGAGTCTCTGATGTGTGGGCCACCAGGGTTTAGGGGACACAGACCAGTTATCAGGGAGTCTGGGAGCACCACAGTGCAACACAGCCTTCAGGGATCCCCGCAGCTGGGTGCCAGCCCTACGAGGGGGGTCACATCCACAAACTCTGACCTCTGTGTCAGAATCCCAAAATTCCCCCTCTCACAAGGGTCTCTTCTGTCACTGTCTCACCAAGTTGACTTCAGGACACCTCCCGCCCTGCAAGCCCCCTATGCAGCCTGCTGGGGGTGCCGCTGTACTACAGACAATTCGGGGACTGCTGCAGATGGACTGCCAGCCCAATGGTGAGGGGCTCTAGCCGGAAGCTCTGATCTCTGTGTCAGAAACCCAAAATTCCATGTCTCGCAAAAATCTCCTCCATCTCTTTCTCACCAAATCGGCTTCCAGTCACCTTCCGCTCTGCAAGCCCCTGAAACAGCCTTCTGGGGATGCCTCTGTATTACAAACAATTCAAGGACCTCCACAGATCGGCCGCCAGCCCTACGGGGAGGGGCTCTAGCTGGAAGCTCTGATCTCTGTGTCAGAAACCCAAAATTCCACGTCTTACAAAAATCTCCTCTGTCTCTGTCTCACCAAATCGGCTTCTATACACCTCCTGCCCTGCAAGCCCCCAAATAGCCCACTCAGAGCTTAGGAATTCCACAGCACAGCAAAGCCTCCAGGAATTGCCGCTACCATGCCGCCTGCTCCAGGGGGAAGTGTCCCGTGCGCAGCCCTGATCTCCATAAAAGAGACCCAAAATTCTACTTTTTACACAAATCTTCTCTGTCACCATCCCACTAAATCAATGTCCAGACACCTCCTGCCCCACAAAACCCTGAAACAGCCTGGTCCAGAAAAATTCCAACCCTGCTCAACTGCTTCTTTGCAGGAGAGATTATAAGGTGCACTCACTCAGACTCCATCTTGCCCCGCCTCCCTCTCAAAGTAATTTTTTAAAAAATACTTTCTGCCAACATGTGTCTTTTGATTGGTGAGTTTAATCTATTTTTTTTTATTTTTTAAAGTTACTTAGAATACATAAATATTACGTTAAAAACATAGGGTTTTCCTGTATGCCCTATTCCCTACACTTACCACATTTTTCCCCATTAATAACATTTTTCATTATTGTGGTGTATTTGTTATAATTGATGAACGCATTTAGGAGCATTGCTTCTAAGCATGGATTATATTTTACATTGTAATTTACACTGTCTCCCACACAATCTTAAATGTTATATCAAGATATATAGTGACCTGTATCTGTCATTGCAGTGTCATTCAGGGCAATTCCCAAGTCCCAAGAATAACCCCATATTGAACCTGTTTTTCCCTCTCCCTGCATATAGAACCTCCAGTGGCCTCTGTCTCCACATCAGTGGTATAAATTTTTCCGTTGTTAGAATCACAACTAGTCTATAGTAGGATACCTGTAAGTCTACTTTAGTCCATAGTTCTTTTCCCAGTCCTGAGGATCCTGGGATGGTGATGCTCATTCCACCTCTAATTGGGAGGGGGCTTCACTCCCAGGGAGCAGATGGATGGGACTCTCTTGCTTACAGTTGTAGACTCTCTACATTCCTTGGGATGATTGTTGCCCATCTTCACCTCCTTGTTACTTGTACTGGGTGAGTCCAGTGAACCTGTAGAGTAGGTGTTTGCAGCTCTGTTGTGATTCAAAGCCCAGCTGGGACATGGACAGCCCAAAGATTTAGGTCTCTTGGAAGTTTATCTTATAAGCTATTTATTTTGAAGCCATTACTTTGAAAAGCAGGATTTATTTAGGCATTGTAAATTCATTTCTTGTACATCTTGTACTGTTTACCCCTCATTTCCTCCATTGGTGCCTTCTTTTGTGTGGAGTTGATCTTTTGTAGTGAAACAGTTTGATCCCATTCTTATTTATTTTTCTGTATTTTTTAGATAATTTCTTTGTGGGCTTATAGTGGAGTTTATATTTAACATCACAAATTAATAATAATTCTTGAGTTGACTAGAACTTACTTTCAGTTTCAACAGTAATAATAAACTAAAAGTTAATAATTAAATACATATAAACAAAATTTATTTCAGAAATGAATTACATTTTAAGATGTTTAACTGAAAATACCTTTGAAACTAATTGATTCTGAAAATACATGCACATTTAAAGGTGATGACTACATTTTGGCAAGATGATGGCATTTGTTCCCTTTCAGAACAAGAAGTTACTATAGGGATAAAAAGCAATAATCAGATGCAGAATGAAATAGAACAGGACAGGTGCAATAGAGGTAGTGAGCACAAAGACCCATATTTAACAGTGGGAGAAATATGGAACCAGGAAACACCCAGAAGTAAGCTGCCATATTTATGAGCATTTTACAGAAACAACAGGAGAGACAGTTCTGTAAGGTAGGAAAAGCGATTCTGAATCATACTACTACCTACAAAGTCAAGGAAAAAAACAAGTAAAATGACCAATAGAAAAAATAGTCATGTCACAAAGGGAATACAGGACAAAAAAGGAGTAAGTGCCTAGTAATAACCCTACAAAGAGAAAAAAGCTTCATCTTGGTGACTTTATACTGTACTTTTAAAAAACAAGTTATAAGGCATTACAAAAATGAAGCAAGATATGAAAAGACAGCAGGTAAGAAATACTCAAAAAATGAAGGAACAAATGTGAGGAAAGAACATGAAAAGAAAGGAAAAATTACTTTTAAATGTAATGTAAGCTAGAATAAATACAGTGAATGAGGGAAACGGACTTTGGCCCAGTGGTTAGGGCGTCCGTCTACCACATGGGAGGCCCGCGGTTCAAGCCCCGGGCCTCCTTGACCCGTGTGGAGCTGGCCATGCGCAGTGCTGATGCGCGCAAGGAGTGCCGCCCCACGCAGGGGGTCCCGCGCGTAGGGGAGCCCCACGCGCAAGGAGTGCACCCATAAGGAGAGCCGCCCAGCGCGAAGGAGGGAGCAGCCTGCCCAGGAATGGCGCCGCCCACAATTCCCGTGCCGCTGACGACAACAGAAGCGGACAAAGAAACAAGAAACAAGACGCAGCAAGGAGACACAGAAAACAGACAACTGGGGGAGGGGAGGGGAATTAAATAAATAAAAATAAATCTTTAAAAAAATACAGTGAATGATAAAGCCATATTTGAAATGAATAGAAGGTGAAAAGAGAAAGAAATATTTGAGAAATTAACAGAAATTGTAAAAGATTTGAGAAGATGTGTCAAAAGTTAGTGATAGGTACAGAAGAGCCAATATGTGAATAACTGGAGTCCATGAAAAGACAAAACCAAAGTAGAGTACTGAAACGAATTTTTAAAATGTCATTTTCTTCTGGAAGTAGAAAATGCTTTGAAGCTGCTTCTTAAAAGCGCATACTGAGCAGTGAATGAGAATGAATTTTATGGCAGTATATGTTCTAGTAAAATTGATGGGCTTTAAAGAAAAAGAAAAATCCTTTGTGCATTTAGGTAAAAGCCAGTGGCGTAATAGAAAGAAAATTACAATCCCATCAAGGTTTTGGAAAACAGCACGTCGTGTCAGCCCTCTTCTCCAAATTAAGGAGCCCTCAGGGGCGGCTGAGCAAACTAAGGGCTTGGGTGGAAAGGGTTTCTGTCCCCTGGTGGAAGTTCTCAGGACATCCTTCACTTTCTGTGCCTACTTCTACCAGCTAGTTCTTATCTCCACATTCAAGGTCACATAAAGTATTAATAGCAGCTACCTAGTGTTCCCCTGAGTTTTGCTGGATTTCCTGAAATGCCAAAAAGAAAGCTAGAAAAGCAGAGGATTCCATTTGCACTTGTTTCCCTCCACATTTCCTCTTCTTTCTCTTCATCTTTTGTTTTTTTTTTTTTAAGATTTTAAAAAATTTATTTCTCTCCCTTTCCATCCCACCCCGCCAGTTCTCTGGTCTCTGTGTCCATTTGCTGTGTGTTCTTCTGTGTCCACTTGTATTCTTGTCAGCAGCACCAGGAATCCGTGTCTCCTTTTGTTGCGTCATCTTGCTGAATCAGCTCTCCGTGTGTGCAGCGCCACTCCTGGGCAGGCTGCAAGTTTTTCGTGTGAGGCAGCTCTCCTTACAGGGCGCACTGCTTGTTCACGGGGCTCCCCTTCCAGGAGGACACCCCTGTGTAGCACAGCAATCCTTGCTCACATCAGCACTGTACTTGGACCAGCTCACCACATGGGTCAGGATGCCCTGGGTTTGAACCTTGGACCTCCCATGTTGTAGGCAGATGCTCCATCTGTTGAGCTAAGTCATCTTCCCTCTTCATGTTTTCTCACTTCCCAGATCTCTTCTCTTGAATTTAGTACAGGATAATTTCTGGAACCACATTGTCCTGGAACAGTGTTGACAGCTGGGGGAGGGATGGAAGGAAACATTTATGCATCTCCTAGTGACGCAGTGCAGGAAAACACCTGTGTGGCCTGAATAAAGTTCACAGGGAGGGGCATGTGTAGAGCTTGGGGCACAGGGCGGGCTGTCTTACTGGAGCTGTGGGTTTTGAGAAAGCAGGGAGCCCTGGGCCCTGTGGTCCAGAGACGCTGTGGTGGGCCTGGTTCATTCCAGGAGAGCAGGTCAGCAGAGGGGGAGAGCCAGGGTGTGAAACAGGCCAGTCAGTAACCCCTTCCCCAAGTCCTCCAGAAACCCTGCCAGGCCTTGGGAAGTGTTGTGGGGCAGCTGGACAGCACTTTCTCTCAAATGGGAGCCAATTCAGTTTTATTCCTAATCCTGGAATTTTGAATTTGGGTGAAGAGTGGAGTCTAGAAGTGAGTTCAAGGATATGCCTCCCACTGCCTGGCTCCAGGACACACACTCACACCCCTCCCCTGCCCCCACATTCACCAGCACAGCACACAGGCTTACACCTAGAGACTCCCATCCCTGCCCACAGAATCCACGCCAGCTTACAGGAACACCGATGCTTACAAGAACTGTAGTTCTTTACAGGAAAATCACTTTCTCTAACCATACCCCAATCCTTGTTTCTTCCAGGAGATGGAACCAGAATGGTTCTCCAGGATGCTCTGATTTTCTTGTGCAGATTTTTCCTCGGAAGTGAGTGAATCCTGGGAAGTGGATGTGGCTCAGGTGATAGGGCCTCTGCCTTCCTGCCATATGAAGAGGACCTGGATTTTATCCCTCTGGCCTCCCAGTAAAAAAGAAGAAGAGAAAGCATGCCTGTGTGGCGAGCCAGTGCCCGCGTGGCCAGCCCAGAGTCTGTGCGGTGAGCTGAGCACCGATGCGAGTGCCTGTGTGGTGAGCCTTGTACCCGCACGGTGAGCCGAGTGCCTGCGTGGCAAGCGCCACATGGCGAGCCGGTGCCCGCACAGCAGGGCAGTGCCTGCATGGTCACCCCAGTGCCTGCACAGTGCTCTGAGTGCCCCCACAGTTAGCCAAGTGCCCGTGTGGTGAAGAAGTACCCACGTAAGTGAGTCATGCAGCAAGATGATGATGCAACAACAATGAAAAGTGAGTTAATCTAGAATCCATACTGTTCTGGTTTCTCTTAGAGTAATGCCCAGTTGCCCAAATGAAAACTCTTTGAGAATTGGACCCTGCTGTGCACTCTTTGCTCAGATGCTTTTCTCTTGGTGCTTTAGAAGAACAGATGGGATATGGTGGTCAAGTCAAAGGCCCTGTAACGAAGTGTGGGGACACTTGTGGAAGGGCACATGCTTTGCTTGGGCATACATCTCCCAAGTCCATTTTGCTTTGTGAGTCCAAAATTCTTAATCAGTGAAGGAAAAACTTTGCTGAGATAAAGACCCCTACCAAGTAGTTTATAATCTGCTGCTACTTTTTGTGGGTGCCCTTTTCAAAAAGGGGTCAGTTTGAAGATGCCCCCACTTGACACTCTCCTCTTCTAGGAAATTGTATATGTCAAATATACTGTACATAATTAGATATCCTTATCTGAAGTCAATGGAAAGAGAAAGAAACAAAAAAGATAAGATTTGTATCTTAGACACAGAAGAGCAACCCCACCTCAGCATCAGATGGGGCCACCACATCTTCCTGGTCATTAGGAAGCTACACCATCATTTACTATTTGGGAGCTCAGAGGACATAGAGTATCTCTGACTCATTAGTGTTTAACCATGAATTGCTGAGGGAACATTCTGGCCTTGGACAAGAGGGTAGACTGTGTAGAGTTTTTGGTATAACTCTGTGTTAAGTCATTTCCCTCATATCTCTCCTGAGTCAGATGAGGAAAGGCACTGGGGGCTGTGCCGGGGCTCCCAGGGCACAGAACAAAGACAAAAGGGAAAGTCATGGTGTCGTCCACCTTCCTCAGTGTCAGTCTAGGCTCTGCCCACACTGATGGGCATGTCTCTAAGAATAAAATGTGATTTTCAGAGTAGGGAGGGAGCCAGAGACTTGAAGCTGGGGGTGAGATGAGAGAGGAAGCCCAGGAACCTGGCAGGAAGGCCCGTCCCTGCCTCCCTCCACTCCCTGGTCCTGGGAAGAGCTTCAGCTCATTGGTCCTGATCCCACTCAGTCCAGCCCCTCCTAGGCTCCCTGAAGGACCGACCTGGTTCTGGCCTCACACTCCCTGCCTCACCGCCTTTGCCTTCTCTCCTGATGACTACTGAGCCCTCAGATCTCAGGTGTTTCTGTCGTAGAGGCACATTCATTAACTTTTCTTGGGAAGGGCACTCAGCTTTCAACTGTCCCATGAAGTACCATGACTCTTGATGAAACACTTTGTGCTTCACCTGTTTATGTGATTTCAGCATTTTCCAAGGGAGAGGAACTCACTTGGCCTGCATTCCTGCAAATGCACAGACGCTGGACCCTGGGACCCATTCTCTATCTCCATATCTTTGTGTGTACATATAAAATATGGCCAGAAGAGCTATAGATCAATACCAACAAGAAATTCCAAGGCATTCAAATTAATTCATCATTGTAGGTCAGTGATATTACTCCATGGTAGAACTCATAATTTATTTTAATGTTCTCATCACTTAGAATTTCTACTTACACAAACAGTAAAAATATTAACAATAAATGACAGAAGCCCATTCTGTGCAGTGTGAAGGGTAGGAATGGCATAGTTTAAGTATGTCAGTCCTGTAATTTTGCATGTGCGTATACTGTGTGAGACAGGAAGCTCTTAGAGGCTATCAAGTTGGATGAACTGAAACTCCTGAATCAGGCATAGGTTTCCCACAAGCAGATCGGGTGTAGAGGGACGAACAGCTTGAGACATGAACCCAATTTATTAAGCAGGTCCTAGTGTGTCAGCATTAGACTGTCGGAATGGGTTTTCTGGATATGGGGAAATGGGTGAGATGACCATGAGTGGCCTGCAAGGATCTGGCACATGGAGTGGGAAAGGGGATTGAGAGACTCTGGAGTCACTGATGAGGAGACAGGGAATATGATGTCCACAAGACAGTCATGTCTTCCTGGAGACAAAGTAGACAATGTCTTGGTGGTCAGGGTGGTGGCAGAGGCCGTGCCATCACTGGGAAGGGGCCCATGGGGAGGGAGCATGGGACAGAGAGGAAGGATTATGGGTTTGGGGATCCCAGTGCTAATTCTGGAAGGAGCAGTTGAGGAAGCAGATTCTTACAGCCACTTGCCTGGGCTTCATGAAGGCACTGTACATATATCAATCAGAGTGAAGAAAGTGATGGGGGTGTTCCTAGGAGAGGAAACACTGGGCCCTGCCAGGAGCCCTCCTTCTCATCACACTCTCCCCATCTGTCCTCCCTGACCTGTAGCCTGGATGTCAGCACCTTGTCCTGCACTGGGAGCCAGTCCCAATGCATAGAAGAAGCAGGAATGCTCCCTCACACATTAAGTTAAATCGAGTAAATCATAATGGAGATTTATTTAGTGTGAAAACTTACAGCGCTGAGGCTGTGAAGTGTACAAATGAAAGCACCAGCAGAGATGCTTTCTCACCAGTGTCAGCACTGGTGACCCTCAGGTCCTGCCCCATGGCACAGCTGGCTGCCTGTCTCTGCCGAGATCCCTGCCTTCCCCCCCCCCCCCAGAGTCCACTCTCTCCTGGGGCTCAGCTCTGGGTAACTAGCCATAGCATTCATCTCTTAACAAAATCAGAGAAGGAAATAAAGAACTGCTATATGGTTATTTGCATTTCTTTCTTTTTCCCTTTTATATATTATGATAAAAGATCAATGTTTTTAGTTTAAATGGGTTCACTTCAGAGAAGAAAGGGCATATTATATAGCAAACACTTTTTCTATAACATCTGTAATTTCTAAAAGTACTTTAAGGACATTTTTATTGAACATAAGGAAAGTACAACTACAAAGAAATACATGACTTCTTCCAAAAGGCCACATTGTGATAAAACATGAACACCTAATGTTCAAGGTTGGTTTGCCTGTTTCAAAGTGCTATATTTTTTATAGCTTGAGAATCACCTATTGCTTTAAAAAGTCTTTCAAAATAGCTCCAGCACTGTTGTCAGGTAACATGGCAAAGGGGTATATATGGGCAACTCATCTGAAATGGCTTTTAAAAGAAGATTCCCAGGCCCACCACTTCCAAGTCCAGGTAGGTTGATATGAGGCACAGCCGCAGAGCCGGGAGGTAAGACTGGATTCCCCTCTGTTCTTCTGGTTCTGGTCTCTACTGTATCTTTGAAACATGGTGCTACATTTATGGCTAATTTTGTCTTTCCTGGTGAATCTAGAGGTTTCATAGCATGAACAGAAAGCTTTGGTGCTGGGACAGATGTGTGAGATTGTTTCTAGAAATTTAACAAAAAGTTCTGGAAAAGAACTTTTAAGCACACTCTGTTGATTCAGTTTCAGAGGTGTTGTGGGGACACTTTTTGATCCCCCTGCAAGCCAACCATTCACCCACCTAGTAACTCTGCCCAGGTCTTCAGTGAAAAATAGATCCCTTTCTTCCTTTTTGATACCCAGGATGCTTCCCAAAAATCTTCACACCTCATGACATTTGTTTTTTGGTGTGTGAAAATGTCTAATGAAAAGGTTTCTCATTAGAACTTCGTCCACTTTTCCTTCCGTGCAGTTTATTAAATTAATCAGTATCTTTTGTACATCATCCAGCATTTCCTGTTGGAGCTCATTTTCTCTTTTAAGTTCTTCAGTTTGTTCCTCCTTCAGATCTAACTGTTCTGTAAGTGTCGATGCTGCGTCCAAGGCAGCATTCGCCTCATCCAGACGTTCCTGTAATAACACCAGTTTTCCATCCAGATTTTCAGCGATTTTCTTCCATTTACCTATGATCTGATTTTGCTTTGAAATCTGTTGGAAACTGAGGCACAGTGGCCTCTCCAGGAGAGATGTGTTGTCTCCATGCTTGTGCTGTCTTCATGGCTATGCTTACACCCTAAGGAAAGCAGGTAATTAAGAGTTCCAGGCAAATGGGATGAAGCTGTTAAAGGCTGAAAGAAAAGATGAGCACATACCTTTTGTAGTGAATAGTACACTTAGACTTTGTACCTTGAGATAAGATTTTTTAAAATTCCTTCGACTATGCATAATGCTGGTAGTTAATACATGTTGCTGCTTGATGTCACATATGCTACGTGTTCCTGCTTATTGGCATGTAGGCTACATATGTCTGCTTCTTGTCATGTACACTGGAGTATATAGAGAGCCCCTTGTAAACAATAAAGTTATCTGAGGAGCTATTACTCACAGACCCCCTGATCCCAGCTCTCTCTTTCTTTCTTTTTTGCTCATCTTTTCTCTTAGTTTCCTTCTCCCTTTTCTCTTTCCTTCATTCCTGATACCCTTTGGGTCCAAATCTCCAACATCTGGTGCCCCAACATGGGGCCTGAAGAAGTGAGTCTTCCAAATCAGTATCGGGAACCATGGAAAAGACCTTGTCGAGGGTCGTGTGATGTCCAAAGCAGAGTGACTTGAGTCTTCTTTTAAGTAACATTTTCTGCGAAGTCATCAGGGTAATGGGTAATCAAAAGGGGCGTGTGGAAGCATATTTGCAAGTGTTAGGAACTTTACTGAAAGTTAATGGGGTGCCTGTAAAAAGCTATGAATTACTAGAATTGTTAGCTTTAATACAAAAGCATTGTTGCTGGCTTCAGCCTCAGAGGCATAATGTTTTAAATTTGAAACAGTGGAGATGTGTAATGAAAGCTTTACGAAGAGCATATCAAAAAAGGGAATTCATTCCGTTATCAGTATGGGCCTTATGCTACCCGACAGTGGCAGCTTTAGATCCTTTACAGTCTGAAAAAGGAGAGAAAGATGAAATTATTTCCTAAGCACATAAGTAAATTTGAAATGAAAGAAAGTAAATTGGAACAAGAGCAGGAGCTTGAGGTGAATGGGGAATATTAACTCTTTCATCATCAAAAACTCAGTGAAATGTCCTAATGAAATATCTTCTGTGTATCCAGTGCAACCCTTTGCACCTACCTCATTGCCTTCTGTTCTGTTTTGTTTCCATGGTAATTCTGATTGGTCCTATTTAACCAAAATAATAAAATTAGTACAAAATTTTTCTCAAGGTGGTAAAAGGAATTTTCAGTTTTAAATCAGTAGTTTACTACTAAACTTCAAGTCTCAGTATAGTCTTACAGAGTAGTAATCCAAAAATGTGTGTTAACGGTCTGTCTAAACTGCTAAAAGCTTAACTACATTTATGCTGCTCAAGTTATCTTAACTAATTGCTAATAATTAGTAAAAATGCTTCCAAGCACAAGCTTGCATGTTACAGGCAACATGGGTTCCAGAAGAAATTTTTAAAAGTACAATCTAAGATGTGATATAACAGAGAACTTAAAAGCAACTATACCAAGAAAGTAAGAATTATGAGTCAATTATAAACTGTATGTTTCTGTTAATGTGTTGTGCGGCGGCTTGCTCGGTCAGTAGAGGTGGGGTCTGGCTGCGGACGAGGGGTCGGTCCAGCTTTGGACAAGGGGTCGGTCCCGCTTGGGACGGGGCGCCAGCTGCGGCGGCTTGCTCGGTCGGTAGAGGTGGGGTCTGGCTGCGGACGAGGGGTCGGTCCAGCTCTGGACGAGGGGTCGGTCCCGCTTGGGACGAGGGGTCGGTCCCACCTGGGACGAGGGGTCGGTCCGGCAGCAGACGAGGGATCGGTCTCACAAGGGGTTGCGCGGTTCGGCTGACGGGGTCGCCCGGCGAAGCCGGCGACGAAGGGGTCGCCCGGAGAAGCAGGCGACGAAGGGGTCGCCCGGAGAAGCAGGCGACGAACTGGGGACAAGGGAGGCCAGGCCCTTGTCGGGGGCTCTCAGGACTGGAGGGCGCACGGCAGAAGAACTACCGCGGAGACAAGGTAAACACGCAAGTCCACTTTACTGAGGGAGAGGCAACAGTTTTATAGGGGCTGGGGAAGGCTGATTGGTTGAAGCCACGCCCTGTTCTGATTGGTTGCCGGGAAAAGGTCAGTGGGCGGTACTGGGGGAGGGGTGGTGGTTAGGGATTGGCTGTCGCTGTTGCTGGGGGAAGGGGCAGGGTTTAGGGATTGGTGGCTGCTGTTGCTGGGGTGGAGGGCAGACTTGAGTTTCCCGCCCACGCCTGGCTGTTGCTGCTGTCGGGGGAGGGGAAAAGGGCAGACTGGAATTTTCCGCCCTGCGCCTGCTCACGGAGAAAGAAGGCATCGTGTGGCGCTATCTGGGAGGAGGGGCGGCCGCGGAAGCATGGCTGCCGAGAAGGGGAGACCCGAGGGCACTCTGCGCCCATACCGAGCTTCCTTCAGGGGTGGCGGTGGGCCCGACCAACCACCCTATTACAGGGGCAGCAGTTTGGAATAGGCCTACCGCGGCCGCCGCTCCCCGCCAGGTCAGCAAACCACACTTCAGCCTGAGGGGTGACCGCAGTGTTGTAGTTGTTTTGTGTTTGTTTGTTCAATGTCAGTGTATATTTTGATACCCCCAGATGGTGATATAAATTAATAAATATAAAGGACTCTATTCAAATGGCCAAAAATAAGTCCTTATATAATACATAAGTTTAAATACATAAGTTTAAATGTTAATAAGATATCTACAATGATAAAAAAAATTGTAAGTCTTGATTAACAAAATTACTGTAAGTCTTTTCATAAAAAATAGTTCTTGCCTAGATTGAAACGAATGGTTTCTTTTTCCTCACAGGATAAAATGAAGGATGTAAAACTTAAATGAATATTAAAGAAGTTTAAAAGTTTGTGGGAATGCTGACTGAAATTTAATAAGTTTTTTTCTAAAAGGTGTGTTTTGTCCTAAAGTAGGATGGCTAGTTTTCATCAACTCTTGGAACTTAAATGCATGTGGCAAGTTGTAGAAGGTATTGTGGTAACTTTAAGTAAGGAAATGTGTTCTGTGAAGGTAAAATTTGTCTTAAAAATAATTATAGTCTACATGGTTATAAATAATTATAAGAAGTTTAATAAAGCATTGTTTAAATAAAGGTATTTAAATGGCTCATTCCAAAAAGTCTTTATTAAACAAAATCTGAATTGATGATACTACTAATAAAAGGTAATTTTATAACAGGAAAACATGGTGGCCAGCCTCCCGTGCCAATTTGCTTCTAGGGGACTGTTTCTAGTATTGCATGCTACTAAGTATTTAAAGTGAAGAAAAGTTCATTATTTTAACAAGCTTGTTTACTATTGATGGCAATTATATGTTGTAAGAAGTTTGCCTGGTAACTTAGTATGTGGAATATATAGAATGTTTTTATTATTAAAAATAATAGTAATAATTTTGTCCTAATGTAAGGGTAAGGCCACGTTGGGAAAATAGGAATAGAACTACATTAGGAAGTAGGAATTGCTAGTGCCTTCAGATAAATAAATAACTTAGGACTGTCTCCAAGGAGAGTGCCAATAAATAACTTAGGACTGTCCCCAAGAAAAGGGCCAGTAAGTAACATGGGGATGCTCACAAGAAGGGGCTTTTAAAAAAAGAAAAAAATAGATATGCTATCTTCAGCTAACTGCAGTGTTCCGCTTCTGTGCCTGCTTGCTTGCTCGCAAATGCCCCCCTTCCTAAAAGGCTATAAAACCACCCCTTCCCTGAGACTCGGGGCTGCTCTCTCCTCTGCATAGGATGAGGCATTTGCTGCATGGCTAATAAAGCTCTCAACTGGAACTTTATTCAAAATCTGAGTCTGGTCAATATCGCTGGTCTATAACACTAAAATAAAATAATTGGTTACTAAGAAAATATAAAATGCAACAGTCACAAATATTGCTAGTTTGTTGCAAGAAGTTAATGTCCAGCTATGTCACTATCACTTTATTTTAAACATGCAAAGACTTTCTTTAGTATTTCCTTAGGCAACTCAAGCCAACCTGCATTCTCCTACCTGTAGAAAAGTCAACAATGGACTTTTGCAGTGCTTCCCCAAGGCTGTGTGCATAGCCCAACCATCAGTCCTGGCATGGTGATGATAATCTACCTGCATAGAAAAAAACTCAGTGGCTGAAACTCTACTGATGACATTGTTAACCAGTAATCCTTTTCTCAGAATGAAAAGAAACATCAGAGACAATACTATCTTATCTTAAGAGCCTGAACTAGGCAATCAATTGGGACAGGCTGCAGGATCCCTGCTGCTCTATCAAATTCTTCAATATTGTTTAGTTAGGTAAAACAAAACTATAACCTACTATAATTGATAAAGTACAATGTTTTCTCTCTCACTTAGTCTCAAATATTAAAACCATTGTATGTATTAATTGGGAAAGGTCCTTCATGGAAGTAGGAAAACCTCCAGCAAGCTGCTTTAAATAACAGAAGGAAGGTAAATCATGGACATTAACTTAGCCTATGAATTGGATGTAGCAAGCACCCATATTGGCTTTGAGTAGATTTATGGCAAAAGCAAAATTCTGAACAAGTACCCCTTGGGTTTTAATCACAATTGTGGAAGGAGGCCAAAAGTAAAATATAAAAAAGCAATTGTGTGCAGCATAGGAGGTCCTGCTAAAAGTGAAAGACTTAACCCAATAGTGTCTGGTCACTCTAAAGACTGCAAACACTAAAAGCAAGACAGAAATGATGGACTGCTGTAAATCATCCTCAGATTGTGAAAAAACATCTGGGAACATGCTAGTAGTAACAGGTGACTGTCATGTCTCTGCCCACTCCACTAACATCCCTTTTAGGACTGTTGGCGCAGATGCCTTTGTGAAGATCCAGGGTCCTACCACTGAAACCTGAGAAAAGGCAAAAGTGGCTCCACTGAAAAGGTGAACATCGATGAGCCATGGCCAGAAAAAGAAAATGCATCTGGATACCAGTGTGAATGATGCAGATTTGGCAGTCAATTATTTGAAATTATTTGAAAGTCAATTATTGCTACATAAGAATTCTTGAAATGGACTAAATGCTTTATTGGACTGCCTCTTATAAGCATTTTGGGACTGATTGGAATCATTACAGCTGCTGCTACTGCTATGGTACCTTTACGTGAAAAGTACAGACTCAACAATATGTGCATGATTGGCATAAAAATGCTAGTGATTTGTGGCATAGCCAAGAACACATTGATGAACAGGTAAATAATCGGGTTAATGAGTTTTGCATATTGAGATGTGATTGGAATGAAAGCAACTTTTGTATTACTCCTCTTGCCTATAATTCATCTGATATAGAATGGGGGGAAATTAAGAATCATTTGCTCGGCCATAAAAGTAATATCTCTGGAAATAATGGAATTACAAAGAAAATATTAGAAATGTCTCAAAATCAAATTCATGTAGCCAATGATAAGGATATTTTCTCAGATATGATTTCACATATTACAAAATTTAACCCAGTTAATTGGTGGAAATCACAGCATTTCCTGTCAGCTTTAGGAATAGGGCTAATCATATTTGTTCTATTGCTCATGATTCTTGCCTGTGCCGGAGAGTGCTATTGAAGAAAATTGCAAAGCTTAACAGCCATGGGACATGCAAATAATCTGGTGCTAGCAAAAGCACTTCAATAATTTCCCCAAGTCGAAGAGCTTGGCCAGTAGCCAATGATGTGTAAGACTCTCAGAGGAGGGCAACCTAAGACAGGCATGGTCACCTCGACTAAAACAAAAAGGGGGGATGTTGGAAACTGAGGCACAGTAGCCTCTCAAGGAGAGACGTGCTGTCTCCATGCTAGTGCTGTCTCCATGGCTAGCTTTGCAACCTAAGTAATGCAGTAATTAAAAGTTCCTGGCAAATGGGATGAAGCTATTAAAGGCTGAAAGAAAAGATGAGAACATACCTTTTGTAGTGACTAGAACACTTAGACTTTGTACCTTGAGATAAGATTTTTAAAAATTCCTTAGACTACAGATAATGCTGATAGTTAATATGCATTGCTGCTTGATGTCATGTACACTACATGTTAATGCTTATTGGCACATAGGCTACATATGCCTGCTTCTTGTCATGTACACTGGGGTAGATAGAGAGCCCCTTGTAAACAATAAAGTTGTCTGATGAGTTATTACTCGCAGACCCCATGATCCCAGCTCTCTCATTCTTTCTTTTTCTTTCTTTCACTTTCTTTCATTCCTGATACCCTTCGGGTCAAAATCTCCAACAGAAATCCAATGTATCTATTTTTTTCTTTGATTACTTATGCTTTTGATATCATATCCAAGAATCCCCTGCCAAATACAAGGTCTTAGAGGTTTACTCCTGCTTCCTTCTAAGAGTTTTATGGTTTTCATGTTATATTTATGTACTTGATTCATTTGACTTAATTTTTTTATATGGTATGGAGTTCATCCTCATTTTTTTAGTATGTTAACAGCCAGTAGTCCCAGCACCATTTGTTGAAGAGACAATCTTTCCCCTATTGAAGGTTCTTGGTATCCTTGTTGAAAATTAATTTGATGAGGGAAACGGACTTTGGCCCAGTGGTTAGGGCGTCCGTCTACCACATGGGAGGTCCACGGTTCAAGCCCCGGGCCTCCTTGACCCGTGTGGAGCTGGCCCATGTGCAGTGCTGATGCACGCAAGGAGTGCTGTGCTACACAGGGGTGTCCCTCGCATAGGGGAGCCCCACGCGCAAGGAGTGCACCCATAAGGAGAGCCACCCAGCGCGAAGGAGGGAGCAGTCTGCTGAGGAATGGTGCCGCCCACACTTCCCGTGCCACTGACGACAACAGAAGCGGACAAAGAAACAAGATGCAGCAAAAAGACACAGAAAACAGACAACTGGGGAGGGGAGGGGAATTAAATAAATAAAAATAAATCTTAAAAAAAAATTATTTGATGATAAATGTATGGGTTAATTTCCAGACTGCATGGTGGATTTTAACCTGAGGCTTAGTCTTTTTGAAATATTATAACATGGGAGTTTGTTTTCTTAAAAAAAAAAAAAAAACAAGCATTCAATGTCCCATACTTCACTTATCCCCACCTCCCACTCCCTGAATAGATGACCACTGTAATTAAACAGTACCTTTACATTTATAAGGAAGTATATAGCATGACACGTTTGCCCAATCAGATGGAGTCTGGAAATTGTAAGATGCAAAGGAACTGCTGTTCCTAACACTAACAGGGTTCAAATACTTTTTTTAAAAAGAAATAATCAGCTATTTTGGACCAAAAAAACAAACTGAGCAACCACCTAAATCTTCAATGCCACCCAGAACCTCCAGAGTTATAAATGAAATAAGTACCCTGTGAACTGCTTGAGTGTTCATATAAACATGAATTTTATTTAGCATGTCATAAAAATATCTGCTAAGTGAACAGATCTTGGTTATTAATATTAAAAGCAGAACATAAGGGAAAGCTATTTTTCCAGGTACCAGGATGTGGTGAAATCATTGTAAAGAGGTATTTATTATTTTTGACATTATTCCTTTTTGATCAAGAGTGTTTGGATGTGAATGTGCTTGTGTGTTTACATACTATAAGTGCAGACTTAAAAATCAATTTAAAGGTTAAAAGTCCCTTTTCTGGATAATATCCAGTGTCAAAAAAAAAAACAAAAAACAAAGAACAGGTTAATATAGTCCTTGAAGTCAGACTCAGTGTCATATAACATCAAAACTCTCAAGACCTCTGTATTATCATGTGTACCAGTAAAAACTGCTTAATGGCGAAAACAGAATATCAAACACCTTAATCAGAAACTGGAGGACCGGCTATGTTCTCATTTTTCTTACACCTCATCAATGTGCTTCTCCTCTAACAGCAAGCACAAATTTTAATTTGAAACTCCAGTGTCTATCAAAAAGCAGTCACTAGAAACTAGCAAGACAGTAGCAGAGTAAGGAACTTCTAGAGTCAGCTCCTGCTACAGGGCAGTTAGTAAACACCCAGAGCTCTCTGGAGCTATCTGAAGCACCTGTTTGGGGTCTTTAGGAGGCCAGAAGGGCATCCTACAATATACTTGGAGGAATGGAAGGAGGAGACTGCCCATCTGCAGAGAAGATTCATAAGTAGAGCTCCACTGGAGGCACAAACTGCCTCGGGAGCTGTTCCGCACCTGGTATTGAAAACTCCTCTTCCCAAAAATGGGGGAGGAAGAGATGGTTGGGCACCAACTTCAGCTATTGATGAGTGAATTCAGCAGGCTAAAGTATAATCCTAAGAACAGCTGAAGGTTGAGCCTGTGAAAGTCACAAAGAGGCCAGGAGCCACCATCTTCCACACCCGGGCAGGGAAGAGTAAAAATCCCAGCGCCAGTGGAGATGGGCTTCTTTCCATCCAGATCACATTGCACTCTAGCCTAAGCCCCAGCCCCTCCTCCAGCAGGGAGGAAGCTGCTGTGACCTGTGCTGGGCTCTCTGGGAAATTACCAGCCAAGACATGGAGGCTGGTGATTACTTTACTTTGGCAGTGCAAGTCACCTCAGGAGCTGTTTTATGACTGGAATTGGAAGCTCCATTTACCAAAAACAGGGGAGGAGGAGACAGTTGGCTACGGATTTCGGCTACTGATTAGTAAACTCAGTTGGCTAAGGTAAAACCCTAGGAACAGCTGAGGTGTGAATCTGCCCAAGTCAAAAAAGAGTTGAGTAGCCACCTTTTTTTTTTTTTAAGATTTATTTCTCTCCCCTTTCCCCCCCACCCCAGTTGTCTGTTCTCTGTTGCTATTTGTGGTGTCATCTTCTTCATCCACTTCTGTTGTCAGTGACAGGAATCTGTGTTACTTTCTGTTACATCATCTTGTGTCAGCTCTCCATTCCTGGGCAGGCTGCACTTTCTTTCACACTGGGCAGCTCCCTTACGGGGCACACTCCTTGCGCATGGGGCTCCCCTATGCAGGGGACACCCCTGTGTGGCACAGCACTCCTTGTGCACATCAGCACTGCATGGGCCAGCTGCACATGAGTCAAGGAGGCCCGGGGTTGAACTGCAGACCTCCCATGTGGTAGATGGATGCCCTAACCACTGGGCCAAGTCTGCCGCCAGTAGCCACCGTTTTTATTCCATCCCCAGCATGAGGGAAAATTGGGCTGACCAAACACCACAGTGATGGTAGGAACCAGTTTCTTTCACCTAGATAGGCCTGCAACCCTACACTAGGCTTCAAGGCCACCTTTGGCAGGGAGGAGGCTACTGGGCCCTGCACCAGCCTATCCAGAGAACTGGAGGTACCTTTGGCTGGCACAGAGTGAATAATCGGAGGTCTACCAGGGCAACTGTGGTCATCTTGGACCTGCACTGTACAGATTGCTGCCCACATCTGCAGCTCCATCCCTGCCCCAGGCAGGATAGTAAGGGCCATGAAGATTCATTAGTCCCTCTGGGGCAACTGCAGTGTAGGCCTGCATGACCTGGATTATTCCACATAGTTGTGACTCTATCCCTACCCCAGCAAAGGAGAAAGTTGGGAGAAGCCTCATGGGTCGCTGAAGCAATGAGGGCAGCTTGAGCCTCCAGAGGTTGTAGCACCAAATCCATCCTTGGCTCCTCCTGCACAACCAGCAAGGAAGACAGGGCAGGATGCCTTAAAATAAGAGAAAAACTGCAACCAGAATAAATACTCTAGTAAGCCAGATGTCAAGACACCAACAAGAAATTAAAATCCACACCAAGAAACAGGAAGATATGCCCCAGTTCAATGAACAAGATAAGCCTCCAGGGAAGCGGACTTGGCCCAGTGGTTAGGGCATCCATCTACCACATGGGAGGTCTGTGGTTCAAATCCCGGGCCTCCTTGACCTGTGTGGAGCTGGCCCACATGCAGTGCTGATACACGCAAGGAGTGCCCTGCCATGCGAGGCTGTCCCCACATAGGGGTGGCCATGCGCAAGAAGTACACACCATAAGGAGAGCTGCACAGCATGAAAGAAAGTGCAGCCTGCCCAGGAATGGCACCACATACACGGAGAGCTGACACAGCAAGATGATGCAACAAAAAGAAACACAGATTCCTGTGCCGCTGACAACAGAAGCAGACATAAAGAAGAACATGCTACAAATGGACAGAGAACAAAAAAATGGGGGGAGGGAGGAAGGGGGAGAAATAAAATAAATCTTTGGAAAAAAAAGAAAGATAAGCCTCCAGATGACAGAAAGTAGTTGAGACAACTAATCATAGATGTTCAAACAAATCTCCCTAGTGGATTCAGTGGATTCAGTGAGATGGCTAAAGAGATGAAGGATATTAAGAAGATACTGGATAAGCACAAAGAATTTGAAAGCATACATAGAAAATAGCAGATCTTATGGGAATGAAGGTGCAAAAAATGAAATTTTAAAAACTTAGAATCATATAGCAGATTTGAGGTGGCAGAAGAAAGGATTAGTGAGATTGAAGAAATGGCCTCTGAAAGGGAACATACAAAAGAATAGAATAAAAGAATGGAAAAAAATGAACAAGGTCTCAGGGAAATAAATGACAGCAAAAGTCATGCAAGCATACATGTCATGGGTGTCCCAGAAGGAGAAGAGAAGGGAAAAGGGACAGAAGGAATAATGAAAGAAGTAATGGTAGAAAATTTCCCAACCCTATTGAAGGACAGGGATATCCCTGTCCAAGGAGTACAATTAGTCCCATCCGAAAAAGTCCAAATACTCATCAGAACATCAAATGCCAAAGATAGAATTCTAAGAACAGCAAGAGAAAAGCAATGCATAATATATAAGGGATACCCAATAAGATTAACTACTGATTTCTCACCAGAAACCATAGAGGCAAGAAGACAGTGGTCTGATATATTTAAGATACTACAAGAGAAAAACGTCAAGCCAAGGATATTATATCCAGAAAAGCTGTCTTTCAAAAAATGTGGGCGAGATTAGAATAGTCACAGATAAACAGAAGCTGAGGGAATTTCTAAGCAAGGGACTTTCAGGAAATATTAAAGGGTGTGCTAGAGCCTGAAAAGACAAGACAGGGGAGAGAGGCCTGGAAGGGCGTCTAGAAATGAAGATTTTATCAATACAAGTAACTAAAAGTGTGAAAACGGCGGTGAAATAAAATATGAAGTATAAAACTCAGATAGTCAAGATTAACAATGTAAAGCATTTGTATTAAAAAAACTGCAACTTGATGTTAAAAGAAGTCAAAATAGGCCTAAATAATTGGAGGAACAGTCCATGCTCATGGCTTGTAAGACTGAATATTAAGATGTTAATTCTACTCAAATTGATATGCAGATTCAATGTACTCCAGATCAAAATTCCACCAGCATTTGAAAAAGAATTGAAACATGATTATCAAATTTATTTGGAAGGGTAAGGGATACTGAATAGCCAGAAACACATAAAAAGGAAAAGTGAACCCTCATCTCCAGACTTTAAATCATATTACCTAGCTATATCGGTAAAAACAGCATGTTATTGGCATAAAGAGAGACACATAGACCAATGGAACCAAATTGATGGTTCAGAAACATCTATGATCAAATGATTTTTGACTAGCCTGTCAAACCCACACAGCTTGGGCAGAGCAGTCCATTCAACAAATGGTGGTGAAAGAAATGGATACCCATAGGCAAAAGAAGGAAAGAGGACTCTTATCTCCTACGTTATCCAAAAATTAACTCGACATGGATCAAAAACCTGAAAATAAAATCAAGAAATGTAAAACTTCTTGAAGAAATTGTAGGAAAATATCTTCAAGAATTGGTGGTACAGGGTAGATTCTTTTTTTTTTTAATGTTATTTTTATTTATTTCTCTCCCCTTTCCCCCCCCAACCCCCCCAGTTGTTTGCTTTCTGTGTCCATTTGCTGTGTATTCTTCTTTGTCCACTTGTATCCTTATCAGCAGCACCAGGAATCTGTGTCTCTTTTTGTTGTGTCATCTAGCTGTGTCAGCTCTCTTTGTGTGCAGCACCACCTTGGGCAGGCTGCACTTTTTTTGTGCAATGCGGCTCTCCTTATGGGGCACACTCCTTGCATGTGGGGCTCCCCTATATGGGGATAACCCTGCATGGCATGGCACTCCTTGTGCGCATCAGCACTGCGTATAGGTCATCATATCACATGGGTCAGGAGGTCCTGGGTTTGAACCCTGGGCCTCCCATGTGGTAGGCAGATGCTTTATCAGTCGAGCCATATCCACTTCCCACCATGCCATTTTAACCACTGTAGTTTTGTAGTATGTTTTAAAGTCAATTTCATTTTTCTTTTTCATTATGTCTTTGGCTCTTCGGGGCCTCTTTCCCTTCCAAATAAATTTCATAGATTTTCAAGTTCAATAAAAAATGCTGTGTTGATTTTTATTGGGAATACATTAAATCTTTAGATCAGTTTGGGTAGGATAGATACCTTGATGATATTTAGTTTTCCTTTCCATGTACTGGGAATATTTCTTCATTTATTTAAGTCTTCCTTAATTTCTTTTAACAGTGTTGTTTTCTGTGTATGAGTCTTTTACATCTTTAGTTAAATTTATTCCTAGGTATTTGAAATTTTTATTTACTATTGTAACTGGTAATTTTTTCTTGATTTCCTCCTGAGATCCCTCATTATTGGTGTATGGAAATGCTGCTGATTTTTGTGCATTGATCTTATAATCTGTGACTTTACTGAACTCATTTATACGTTCTAGAAGCTTTTTTTTGTAGATATTTCAGAGCTATGTATAGGATCATGTCTTCTACAAAGAGTGAAATTTTGATTTTTACTTTCCAATTTGGATGCCTTTTCTATCTGGTTCTTGCCTCAGTGCTCAAGCAAGTACTTCTAATACAGTGTAAATTGGAGGGGTGATAGTAGGCATCCTTTTCTTATTCCTGATCTTAGAGGGAAAGATTTTAAGATTTCACCATTCTAAATGATGTTAGCTATGGGTCTTTCATATATGCCCTTTATCATGTTCAGAAAGTTTCCTTCTCTTCTTACCTTTTGCAGTGTTTTTATCAGGAAATTGTGCTGCATTTTGTCAAATGCTTTTTCTGCATCTGTATATATGATCATGTGATTTTTTTACTTACATCTATTTAGTGGTATATTACATTGATTGATTTTCATATGTTGAACCAACCTTGCATCCCAGAGATGAAGCCCACTTGGTCATGGTGTATAATTCCTTTAATGTTTTGTTACATTTGTTTTTCAAGTGTTTTGTTGAGGATTTTAGCATCTAGGTTCACTAGAGAGATTGGTCTGTAATTTTCCCTTCTTGTGGTGTCTTTGTTTGACTTTGTTATCAGGGTGATGCTGGTATCATAGAATGAGTTAGGCAATGTTCCTTCTATTTTAATTTTTTGAAAGAATTTAAGCACGATTGGTGTTTGTTCTTTCCAGAATGTTTGATGGAATTCACCTGTGAAGCTATTTGGCCAGGGCTCTTCATAGTTGGGAAGTTTTTAATGACTGATTCCATCTCTTTATTTGTGATTGGTTTGTTACGCTCATCGATTTCTTCTTTCGACCTTGTAGGCTCTTTATGTGTTTCTAGAAGTTGATCCATTTCCTCTAAATTGTCCTTCTAGTTTGCATATAGTGTTTCAAAGTATCCTCTTATGATAGTCTTTATTTCTGTGGGGTCACTGGTGATATTCCCTTTCTCATTTTGTATTTTATATATTTGATCTCTCTTTTTTCTTTATTAATCTAGCTAAGCATTTGTCAATTTTATTGATCCTGCACAAGAACCAGTTCTTTGTTTTGTTTAGTTTTCTTAGTGCTTTCCTATTTTCTATTTCATTTAGTTTTGCTCTGATCTTTCTTTCTTTCTTCTTCCTTTGATGTTAATTTCTTGTTTTTTCACTAATTGCTCTAAGTGTGCAGTTATGTCTTCGATTTTAGCTCTTTTTTTTTGATGTTTGAATTTATGGCTGTGAATTTCCCTCTCAGTACAGCTTTTGCTGCATCCCATAAGTTTCAATATGTAGTGTTGTCATTTTAATTGGTTTCTAGGGAGGTATTGATTTCTTTTGAGATTTCCTCCTTGACCCACTGTTAACCTAAGAGTGTGTTGCATATCTTCCATATCTTTGTGCCTGATCTGGTTCTCTGGCCCTTGTAGATTTCCAGCTTCATTCCACTGTAGTCAGAGAAATTATTTTGTAGGATTTCAGTCCTTCTGAATTGAGACTTTTTTCTGTGGCCTAAACTGTGGTCTGTCTTGGAGAATGTTCCATGTGTGCTTGAGAAGAATATCTATCCTGCTATGTTGGGTGTAATGTTCTGTATATGCCTATTAGTTATAGAACCTCTTATATGTTATTGAAAGTCTTTGTTTCTTATTGACTCTCTGTTGAGATGTTTTGTCTAATTGTGATAATGGTATATTAAATTCCCCTGGAGTAAATGTAGAGGCATGTATTACTGCACTTAATTTTTCTGATGTTTGCCTCATGTATTTGGAGGTGCACTCATTTGGTACATAATTGTTAATGATTGTTCTTCCTTCTTGAAAGATTACCACTTTTACTAATATGTAGTGTATATCTTTGTCTTTCACAATTGTTTTGCAATTAAAGCCCATTTTGTCTGATATTACTATAGCTACTCTTGCCCTTTTTTGGTTATTGTTTGCTTGTAAGGTTGTTTTGTAGCCATTCACTTTCAACCTCCTTGTATCCCTCTGTGTACGGTGGGTTTCTTATAGACAGCATATAGATGGGTCATATTTCCTTATCCATTCTGCCAATATGTCTCTTTACAAGTGAATTTAATCCATTAACATATAGTGTTATTACTCTCAAGGGATTATTTACATTAGCAATATTTTCTTTAGGTTTATTTTACTTTTTATTTCTCTTTGTCTTTCTAGTTGTTCTTACACTCTCTTCCAACTCTGTCTCTTCTGTTCTTTCCTTTTCTCCTGCAGAACTCCCTTTAATATTCCTTGAAGGGCAAGTTTCTTACTAACATGCTCTCTTAGTCTATGTTTATCTGTGAATATTTTGAACTTTCTGTCAATTTTGAATGCTAGTTTTACTGGATAGAGTATTCTTGGCTGGAAATTTTTTTCTTTTAGTACATTATGTCATTCCACTGCCTTCTTCCCTTCATGGTTTCAGATGAGAAATCAGTACTTGGTCTTATTGAGCATCCCTTGTATGTGATGGTTTTCTTTTCTCCTGCTGCCTTCAGTATTTTTTCTTTGTCTTGAGCATTGGATAATTTGACAAGTATATTTCTTGGGGTAGGCCTCTTGGGATTTATGCTGTTTGGGGTGTATTGCGCTTCCTTGACTTGTACATCCATCTTCCTCAATATCACTGGGATGATATAACCATTAAGTAGGTGGGGACTTTTGGAAGTGAGATATTGTTCGGGGACATAGCAGTGAGAGTCTGTTTTTGGGCTGAGGAGAACTGGTCTTTCTAAAATTAAATATGGACAGTTGCACAGAGCTTATTATACAGAGTGATTATTGCAAACAGGACATTACAGAGAAATGCTAAGAATTTGTTCTACTTGTGATATAGATTTATTTGTAACCAATCTTTTAACTTCTTATTAAGAATTCATTTTAATTAATAGCCTCAGAAAACAAAACAACTTTGATATACTTGATCATATCTAAGTATAGTTATTTTAGAGTTAACATATATTTTTTAGGAGGTACTAAGCATTTAACTGGGGACCTCATAAAAGAGAAGCAGCCACTCAACCACCTTGTTACACCAAGTCCCAGCATATTCTTCTTTATCTACTCTGGTAGTAATCATCTAATGTACTTTTGCTTTGAACACACCTCTCACATCTTCCAGGTATTGGATGCCTATTCTATGTACAGTGGAACATTGTTTATAAGTGTTTTAAAGATGACTCCTAAACAACAAATTCAGTAATGTTGCTATTATCCAAATACATATTTATAAGGTACAAAATACAGTATTAAAGTAATAATATAAATTCATTGCTTTTTATGTATCTTATTTTCACTATGTGAACATTTGGCAGCCATGTGTGGACACGAAGCTGTGGCAGTCTCCAGTGGAGGTGAGGAGGTGGCATCCTCAGTTGGACATAAATCTGTGGCAACCTCAAGTGGATGGGAAGCTGTGGCAGCCATGAGTGGACACGCACATTTGGTGGCTGTCTGTGGACGTGAAGCTGTGTCAGGTTCAAGTGGGTGTGAACCGGTGGCAGCCACAGGTGGATGTGAAGCTGTGGCAGACATACTTGGACTTGAAGTTGTGGCAGCCTCAGTTGGATGTGAAACTGTGGCAGCATCAAGTGCACGTGCTGCTGTGGCAGGCACAATGGAAGTGAATGTGTGGCAGCAGAAGAAGATGAGAGGCTGTGCCAGACGTGAGCAGACATGAAGCTGTGGCAGCCTTCGGTGGACGCGAAGCTGTGGTAGCCATGAGCAGGGGCAAAGCTTTGGCATCTGTCAATGAATGCAAAAGGCCACTGTTCTCAATAGATGAAGCCTCAGAGAGGGGGTTGAACCTAAAGAGAGACAAAGATTGAGTAGGAAGACCAAAAGGAGAGTTGGGAACTGGTATTTGATCATTAATAACTGGTGTGGGGGAAGGTACAGGGGCAGAAAGGATTGGGGCCTGGCAGGCAATCAGCCAAGACAGTGACTGCTGTGGCGGTTGTACCGGGACTGGCCCAGTGACTGGGGCTTGGCGCAAGGCGTCTGTAGTCTCCACCGAAGGCAGAGAGGAAGAACTGGCAGGCTCGGGGACACTGCTCTCTGCAGAGGCCTCACTTTTACCTTCCTCCACGATGCCCTGGTCCTGTTTTTGCTCAGCCTTCTCTTCCCAGCATGAGTCTCCAGCTGCGGCTCTCCGAGGAAGCTTCAGGGCTGGGGGCTGCTCACTTCCACCCCACGACAGTGGCAGCAGCAGTGGCAATGGCAGCGGCTCAGTCCTTTCCATTTACGGGGCCTGACACTGGCTGGTGTGGGTAGAGCAGCGCTCCTTGACGGCCCAGCTGGACGAGATATTCCTGCATCTCCTCCCCTGGCTGTGAGCCTGGAGAGCTGCGGCCGTGGCTTCCCTCCAGCACGCATGGGGTGGTCTCTCTGACAGCAGCAGGAGGAGGCTGCACCAGGGAGCTGTGCTGCCCCTGGACCGCCCCTTCCAGCAGGCAGGATGCCTCCCGCAGGCCTGTCTGAGCCTGGGGTGGCCCAGTAGTGGACAAAGGAGCTCACAGACGCCTGGGCCTCCTGACACTGGCTCTCTCCTTGTCCGTCCCTGCAATGAAGATGCTTGTTCCAGGTCCAGGACCGCCCTGGAAGGACGTGACCACCTCCTCGGGCTCCAGGGGCCTGGATAGGGCCCGGACGCTCCCTCTGGTGTGGGGTCCCTCTTCTGCCTGTCCTGCCCTCTGGTGTCTGCGATGCACCTCCTCCTCTGCTCGCTCTTCTCTGCCCTCTTCTGGGTCCTCTGTCCACTTTCCTTCAGGTGAAGAGGTGGGAGGTGTCTGGATGGCGCCAGCCTCCTTGGCATGACCTGCTCAGGGGCAAACACAGAAGGGACAGTTTGGGCCCTGGAGGAGGGATCCTCACTGCACAGAAGAGTAGCCAAACATCTTGGAGTTGTGAGATGACAGCACTGGCTTCAGACTCTCCCTCCTGAACACGGACGGCAGGACCCCCAGAGAGGAGCAGTGAGGGCTCCGGATGGGGTATCTCCTCTTAGGGGCAACGTAAGTCCCAGAATGTAACTTCATGGCATCCGGGTTGGACAGCCTGTGGGCAGGGCCAGGGAGGGGTGCTGGGGCAACGGGTGATCCGGATGAGCCCCAGGAGCACTGAGGAGGGGATAAACGGGTGGGCGACCCGGGCCCAGAGAAGCAGCTGCAGGGCTGGGAGCAAAGTTGGCTCAGGAAATTGCTCAGGAAGAGCTACCTGTGGCTGCCCAATCGAGGGAGTGGAGTGTGACACTCTAGAGAGGTCAACTAGCTCCCAGCGTCTCCAGGCAAAGACCACACTGGCACTGTTCAGCTCGAGGCTTTATATGCAGCATCTGGACGTGTCACAAAGGGAGGGCATGTCACAGAGGAAGGGTGTGTCACAGATGAGGGCGTGTCACAGAGAGAGGCCATGTCACAGAGGAGGGTGCATCACAGAGGGCATGTCACAAAGAGAGGGTGTGTGAGGGATGGGGAAGAGGAGAGGGAAGGGCAGACGGAAAAGGTGCAGAATGACAAACCG
This sequence comes from Dasypus novemcinctus, assembly GCF_030445035.2. Classification (NCBI taxonomy): domain Eukaryota; kingdom Metazoa; phylum Chordata; class Mammalia; order Cingulata; family Dasypodidae; genus Dasypus; species Dasypus novemcinctus. The sequence continues at coordinate 355,968 of NW_026688131.1, read as the reverse complement.
CTAGGCCCAGTGACCCGCCTCAGTGGTCCTCTCCAGCACCCTGTGCGGTCTTGGCATGTCTTCTCCATGGCCGTCCTGTCGATGAACATCACCAAGAGGGCCGCAGAGGTTTCCCAGAGGGCTCGCAATGCCCTGACCTGCCCAGATGCTGCACCCCACACCGTCCCTTCCTGGCACAGCTAGGTTCTCTTCTCTTCTTTCTATAAATTTTGTGAACACAACACTGAAGTTTTAGAACTTCCCTTGGGTCATGGAAATGATAATGCCCAACTCAGGATTTGAACCCCAGGCTCCGTGATTCCAGAGCTCATTCATTTAACCATCAGAGTGTAGGGCCTCCTCCTCATAGAAATTATGTGTTACCACTAAAAAATAATAATACGTAGGGTATTTAGCACCAGGGCACATCTATAATGAGCATATGCGCCGGCTTACTAGGAGCAATTATTTCATTCAACTCAAGTTCACCTTCGTCCACACTGGGCTACTGTACACTACTCAGGCGTGGGGAAGGAACCACCAATTGTCAGTGTTGCAGCAGTGGGTATTTCTCTATTATTTGATTCTTGCTGCACACTTTTTTTGGACTTGTTTGAAGGATTCATATATGTAAGGATATTTTAGATAAAATTTTATCGATCCTGGAAGGTATTTTACAATGAGTGAGGAGGCGAAGATGACAGCAGCAATGAGAGATTGATTACATTAGGGTGATAAATTATATCAGTAAATTAAGGATAATGGGTGTCAGCTTTCTTATCATTGGAAAAAGGAGTTTATTACATAGAGAGGGGGAAGCAGACTTGGTCCAGTGGTTAGGGCGTCCGTCTGCCACATGGGAGGTCTGCGGTTCAAACCCCAGGCCTCCTTGACCCATGTGGACCTGGCCCATGCACAGCGCTGATGCGTACAAGGAGTGCCCTGCCACGCAGGAGTGTCCCCCATGTAGGGGAGCCCCACATGCAAGGAGTGCACCCCGTAATGAGAGCTGCCAGAGCAAAAGAAAGTGCAGCCTGCCTGGAAATGGGGCCACACACATGGAGAGCTGACACAACGAGATGATGCAATAAAAAGAAACGTAGATCCCTGTGCTGCTGACAACAGAAACGGACATAAAGAACACACAGCAAATGGACACAGAGAGCAGACAACTGGGGCAGGGTGGGGGGAGGGGAGAGAAATAAAAATAATAATATAGAGAGAAAGAAACTAGGATAAAGCCTGTGGTAATGAATTGGATTGTGTATGTACAAGTTCACGCACCTAAGTCATGATATTCTTAGCAAATGATGCTTTGAAAAAAAAAGTATAAAAGTTGTCTTTACAGAATTATCTACATTAATAAGTGTCAATTTCCATGTTGACTCAAATCCTTTGAGGAGTGTTCCTAAAATATTAGAGTATTCCAAGGTCTATTCTCTATAGCATAACAGGCTGTATTCTTCTTAAGACAGAGCCATATCCATCTTGTTAACCACTGGATTCACCTATATATAGACGAGTGCCTGGCACAAAGTATGAGATTAGATGAATGTTAATAGGAATATTTAATATATACCATATGTATTCTCTAAACATGTCGAGTATGATACTAAAATCTAATAAATTATAGTTATAATTTTATGCAAAATATAAATATATATTGAAATACATAGTGTAAGTTTTATATAAATAATATTGAGTGCCTAGTATATGGTAGGCCCTGCATTAGGTGATTCTGTTTCATCCTATTTATTCCTTACAAAAATGAGATGTTTTTGTTATTTTATGCCCATTTTAGAGAGGAGAAAACTACAGCTTAAGAGTTGTGAATTGACGCAAATTTCCCGGACTTCATTCCAGTGGCGTATTTTCCAAGTTGGACATACAGCACCATGGTGTGTGCTGTGGGAAATAAGTGAATGACTGCTACAAAACCTCCTGGATCATTAAGTTTACTTTAAGTATTGTTTTACAAAAGCAATATTATAGTATAAACCATAAAACTTGTTTGAAATTTTCAAAAGCATATAAGAAACATTAAAGAAATTTAAAGTCCACTGCTTATTATGTCAACTGTCCATATATTTGCTTAAGGTACGTGTGTATTAGGCAAGAACTGAACTCAGCTACATTAAAGGGAAAACTGAAATACCAGTGCTTTATTTAAGGGAGGGTTTTATTGTGATGTCTGGAGCTTGACAGTCTCATGCTGGCAATGAGGCCCCACGATGTCACTGGGAGCCCAACTCCCTCTATCACTGGGCTCAGCAAGCCCCATCTCGGGCTGGTCACTTCATGGTCACAAGCTGTCTGCTATTCTGCCTCCACTACTGCATCTGTGTTCTAGACGTGGAGTACTAGTGGAAAAGGACAAAAGTTTAAGGCACAAGCCAACCAAGTTTGTCCCCTTTTAAATGATTTCTTGGAAGTACAAACTAAAATCTTCCTCTTCAACTCCTTAGCTAGAATTGTTTCATGTGGGAAACTATAGCTGCGAGGTAGGTTGGAAAAAATAGTTTTTAGCTGGCCAATTGCCACACCCAAACAAATTGTGATTGTGATTGTAAGGAAGTGGGTGAAAATGTTGCCCTGATAATAATCTGAATGCAAGTGGTGGCTAGAATAGGGCTTTGTCATGCTTTGGAGACAAGTCTATTGCTCATCATTGAATGTCTGCCCTAAGAATTAAGCCTCCTGCAAATGGAGTATGCTTTATTCTACAGATTTGGTAAGGATTGTTCTAATTCTTAACAATACAGTCCGTGAGGATAGTCCTATCCCTTTCAGAATCTACTGACTGCTGCTGGAACTTGCAAGCAGATCATTGATTTAAGACTCCGTAACTTGAGCTGAAGCTTTGCGTCTCTGAAATGAGGAAAGATACTCAAGCTAGGAATGTTCCATTCTCTGCTGATCCTGTGAGTGGTCTCCGCTTTTTATTATTTACAGTGAAAATTGTTCTCTTAATTTCTGAGAATTTGGCTCAAATCATTTAACTGTGGAGAGGCTTTAAAAACCTGAATCATGAAATAAAATGTAGTATATACATACAATGTAAGAAGGAATACAATACTAACACATGGGATAACATGGATGAATCTTGAGGACCTTATGTTGAGTGAAGCAAGCCAGGCATTGTAGGACAAATACTACAGGACCTCTCTGTTATGAATTAAGCAAATCAAGCTGTCTCACAGAGCTAGAGACTGGAAGATAGGCTTACAGGAAATAGAGGGGGTGAGGAAGGTGGTGAACGAATACCCACACATATGATAAAGTGGAGGTAAGTAGTTGTGCAGTGAGGGGATGACAGGAGTATACCATGTCAGCTGGCCCTACTTTGGAGTTTGCGTTTCTGTGTGATGGAGCTGGACTGAGATGTGATCTTTGTTCAAAAGTCTCTCCTGTTACTTTTACCGGATCTGTAGTTGGTGCTGGGGTTTAGTGTATACCCAGGGGACCTGAATCTCTGGACTAACCATGTGATAGCCAGGCCCTGAGCCTCAACAGACTTGCAACTCCTACACTCTGGTTGATTGGACTTACCCCACTCAGCTAACATGGAAGTGAAGAAGGTCAACCCCCACACCAGGGAGCCAAGAGTGCCTACAACTGCAAGCAGGAGAATTGCATCCAGCATCCATGTGGAATCTAAGCCCCATCTTGATATAGATATGGAGTGGACACAACCATTCCAGGGTCACAGGATGGAGGAATAGAGTATGGATTAGAGCGGACTTACTGATATTCTATTCATGAAGTATTGTGATTAGTAATTGAAGAAAATGTGGCACTGGTGTGGTGAAAGTTGCCATGGCGGCTGCTGGGGGTAGGGAGTGTGAGGAAGAGATGTGATGTGGGGGCATTTTTGGGGCTTGGAGTTGTGCTGGGTGGTGCTGCAGGGACAGTTACTGGACATTGTGTGTCCTCCCATGGCCTACTGGGTGGACTGTGGGAGGTGTAGGCTATGATGTGGACCACTGACCATGAGGTGCAGTGGTGCTCAGAGATGTATTCACCAAGTGCAATGAATGTCTCATGATGATGGAGGTTGTTGTTATGGGGGGAGGAGTGGGGTGTTGGGTGTGACGGGGGTATATGGGAACCTCATATTTTTTTAATGTAACAACAAAAAAAGACCAAAAATAATGAAATAAAAAAATAGAGGAACTGTTGCAAATAGAAATATAGGGCTCTATTGCTTTTATTATTGGGGTCATTCAAAGGAATGTATTATACACCATCTAACATGTGCCAGAATTACAGATATAGCATAATGGTTTTGTTTTGATAAGTTCTGAGAATATCACAAAGATGAAGAATGTGGAGTAAAATTCCTCAAGTGGACATGTAAAGAAGCAATGAAAAACTGTAGTACTCTTTCTGTTTCCTCAAGGATAACCATCATGCAATTGGAAATTGGGAAAATCAAATTCTAATCTTTGGAGCCATGTGCGCAAGTGGTTGAATGCCTGTCTTCCAAATGGAAGGCCCTGGGTCCTGTTCCTGGGCTTCCTGAAAATGCAAGCAAAAAACAAACAACAAGCAAAAATAATGCAAAAATCAACTCAGGGAAGCCAATGTAATTCAGTGGTTGAGCACCAGCTTTCTATATACAAGGCCCTGGCTTCTACCCAAGGCCAGTACCTCAAAAGAAAAAAAATAGCAAACATTTTCGTTTACCATATGTGGTAGTTTGAAATGTGCAGTGAAGCTTGGTTGCCACTGTGGGCCCCAAGGGGAAGGGGAAAGAGGAACAGAATACATGGAAGAGAGGGTAACCAGGGGGCAATGGAAGTGTTGTGCATGATCGTGCAATGATGGATACAGGCTACATTAAATATCACCCAAAATTTATAAAGGCATATAGTCTAAAATGTAAACCATAATGTAATAATGGGTAGTAGCTATATTTCAGTATTTGTACATCAGTTGTAGGAAATGTAACATCCACATGTGAAAATACCCTTGCTGTGGTAAAGGGAAAACAGGGTGGATGTTGGGTATATCAGAGTCCCTTACATTTTATATTTGACTTTAAAATGACCTAAAACTTTTTTGAAGACATAATACAAAAAATCTGATGTAAGACACAGCGGAAGAAATGGAAGAGATTGCCTTGCCACTGTACATGCACAACAACACCAATTACAGTGGCAAAAGGCAAAACATCAAAAAATTTTTTACTTTTTTCATTTTTGATACCCCAAATTATTTTTTACTTTTAGTTTTTCTAAATTATTATGTATTTTATTTCTTATCTTTAAATCTATCATTACTATTCAATTTTCCTATTAATTGAATTTGGCAATGTATTAGGCTCCATTTTTGAAGAGGTTTTGGATCACAGAGGGGTTCAACTATGGCAGGGGAGGAGCACTGTTATGGGGTGTCATTGACAGCAGATGCATGGGTGGGAGGGAGTTCTCCAGGGCATACATGTATGGTGTGTGTGTGTGTGTGTATATATACGTTCAGATGTTAATCGTGTATTGACATAGTAGGTAGAATTTCACATGACAACTGAGGGAGTGCTGAGTTCACATCCTGGGGAGCTCTGTCACATCCCCCAATGGAAGAGGAACAATCCACCAAGAGCAAAGGCAAAGACCAGTGGAGAAGGATGGTCCAATGATGGGCCCTTGATACTGATGACTATGCTTATGAGCCTGAGCTGTAGGGAACCTAAGAGTTAACTACTGAAAGCCTCCATGTTGCTCAAATGTGGCCATGCTCTAAGTCAAACTAGGCATGTAAATGCATTACCTTCCCCCAGAGCAGGATATGACTCCCAGGGATGAACCTTCATGGTAGTGAGGGTATTTTTACCAAGCACTGCCTGGCGATGCAACAAGAAATAGACATTGACTGAAAGGGGGAAATGGTGAAGAGAAATGAGTTTATAAAGCTAAGAGACTTCAAAATGAGTCAGGAGCTCATCAGAAGGGTCGCACTTATGCACATTTCAGCAGAATCTCAGAGACAGCCAAAGTAGATACAACCCAAAGTAGTGGTGCTCCTGAGGGCTATGGAGACACCCAGGGCCATTGGCCATGACAGATGGCTCTGGAGTTCAGTGCCTTGCCAGTGGGCCCTACATTGAAATTTGTGCTCCTGAGTGTGATGGAGTTGGACTCAGATATGACTTTTCTACACCTGACTCTTCTGTCACTGTTACTGAACCTGTGGTTGGCATTGGGGTTGGTGTATACACAGGAGACTTGAATCTCTGGACTGTCCATGTGTCAGCCTGGTACCAAGCCTGAGCAGAGTTGAAACACCTACTGGCCAGTTTGTTGGACATACCCAGGTCAACTAACAAGGAGGGGAGGATGGTTAACCCCACACCAAGAAAGTCTACAATTGAAAGCACGAGACTCCCATCCATCAGTCATGTGGGATCTAAGCTCCTTCTCAAATTAGAGGTGGAGAGGGCATCGTAATCCCAGGGACCTCAGGATGGAGGAATAAAATATGGATAAGAGTGAACTTACGAGTATTCTAGTATAGAATTATTGTGACTGTAGCAATGGAAGAAATTGTACTATTAATGTGGAGCCAGTGACCACAGGAGTTGCCAAAGGCAGGGAGAGGGAAAAAGAGGTATAATATGGGGTCATTTTCAGGACTTGGGAGTTGTCCTGAATGATATTGCAGGGACAGAGGCATGACATTATATATCCTGTCATAACACTGAATGGACTGGGAGAGAGTGTAAACTAAAATGTAAACTATAATCCATGCTGTGTAGCAGTGCTCCAAAATGTATTCATCAAATGCAATGAATATACCACACTAATGAAAGATGTTGTTGATGGAGAGGAGTGGGGGAAGCGGGAGTGGGGTATTTGGGAACCTCTTATATTTTTAAATGTAACATTTTCTGTGATTTATGTATTTGAAAAATATATAATAAGAAATTAAATATAAAAAAACTGAATCATGAAATGCAATTTACTCAAAGTGACTCTACTATGGACAAATTTCTCGTCAAAGAAAGTCCACATTAGCTCAGTCATATTGATCCAAGGTACAAGCCTTGGAGCCTTTTTGTTTTTTCTGAAAAAGCAAAATCCTTAAACTAAGATTGATGGGATTGTCCCATCCCCAGGTGCTCCTTATTGTTATTTTTATTTAATCATATTGTGATCCATGGTGAACAAGGTCCTGCCAACAAAAGGGAGGACAGCACATGATTATCAGCAATCTGTTAGAATTACTTCAAAATACATGGAAACCTTCTCAGGACACAAATCTGAAAATCCAGAGACTCAAATGGGATTTGCTCAGGCTTAGCTCTTTTAGGGGAAAACAAATCTCACTTTTCCTAGTGAAGGCAGGGTACAGTTATTACAATCCCTCCTGCTATAATCCAGCATTTTCAATTCACGCAAATCCCACTTAAAATACAGAATTTAGAGGACACAAGAAGTACGCAGAATGAAAATAAGATACATAAAAAGCAATGAATTTATATTATTACTTGAATACTGTATTTTGTACCTTATAAATATGTATTTGGATATATATTTATTCAGGAGTCATCTTTAAAACACTTATAAACAATGTTCCACTGTACATAGAATAGGCATCCAATACCTGGAAGAGGTGAGAGGTGTGTTCAAGGCAAAAGTACATTAGATGATTACTAACAGAGTAGAGAAAGAAGAATATGATGGGACTGGGTGTAACAAGGTGGTTGAGTGGCTGCTTCTCTTGTATGAGGTCCCCAGTTAAATCCTTAGAACCTCCTAAAAAATATATGTTAACTCTAAAATATCTATGCTTAGATATGATCAAGTATATCAAAGTTGTTTTGTTTTCCAAGGCTATTAATTAAAATGAATTCTTAATAAGAAGTTAAAAGTTTGGTTACAAATAAATCTATATCACAAGTAGAACAAATTCTTAGCATTTCTCTGTAATGTTCTGTTTGCAATAATCACTCTGTATAATAAGCTCTGTGCAACTATCCATGCGACGGCTTGCTCGGTCGGTAGAGGTGGGGTCTGGCTGCGGACGAGGGGTCGGTCCCGCTTGGGATGAGGGGTCAGTCCCACTTGGGACGAGGGGTCGGTCCGGCAGCAGACGAGGGATCGGTCTCACAAGGGGTTGCGCGGTTCGGCTGACGGGGTCGCCCGGCAAAGCCGGCGACGAAGGGGTCGCCCGGAGAAGCCGGCGACGAAGGGGTCACCCGGAGAAGCAGGCGACGAACTGGGGACAAGGGAGGCCAGGCCCTTGTCGGGGGCTCTCAGGACTGGAGGGCGCACGGCAGAAGAACTACCGCGGAGACAAGGTAAACACGCAAGTCCAACTTTATTGAGGTAGAGGCAACAGTTTTATAGGGGCTGGGGAAGGCTGATTGGTCGAAGCCACGCCCTGTTCTGATTGGTTGCCGGTGAAAGGTCAGTGGGCAGTACTGGATGGGGGAGGGGTGGTGGTTAGGGATTGGCTGTCGCTGTTGCTGGGGGAAGGGGCAGGGTTTAGGGATTGGTGGCTGCTGTTGCTGGGGTGGAGGGCAGACTTGAGTTTCCCACCCACGCCTGGCTGTTGCTGCTGTCGGGGGAAGGGAAAAGGGCAGACTGGATTTTTCCGCCCTGCACCTGCGCAGGGAGAAGGAAGAGGAAGGGTACTGCCCCACAGGCATCGTGTGGCGCCACCCGGGAGGAGGGGCGGCCGCGGAAGCATGGCTGCCGAGAAGGGGAGACCCAAGGGCACTCTGCACCCATGCCGAGCTCCCTTCAGGGGTGGCAGTGAGTCCGACCAGCCACCCTATTATGGGGGCAGCGGCTTGGCCTGCCGCGGCTGCTCCCCCGCCAGGCCAGCAAACCACACTTCAGCCCGAGGGGTGACCGCATATCCATATTTAATTTTAGAAAGACCAGTTCTCCTCAACCCAAAAACAGACTCTCACTGCTATGTCCTCGAACAATGTCTCACTTCCAAAAGTCCCCACCTATTTAATGGTTATATCATCCCAGTGATATTGAGGAAGATGGATGTACAAGTCAAGGAAGCGCAACACACCCCAAACAGCGTAAATCCCAAGAGGCCGACCCCAAGAAATATACTTGTCAGATTATCCAATGCTCAAGACAAAGAGAAAATACTGAAGGCAGCAGGAGAAAAGAAAGCCATCACATACAAGGGATGCTCAATAAGACCAAGTACTGATTTCTCATCTGAAACCATGAAGGGAAGAAGGCAGTGGAATGACATAATGCACTAAAAGAAAAAAAATTCCAGCCAAGAATACTCTATCCAGTAAAGCTAGCATTCAAAATTGACAGAAAGTTAAAAATATTCACAGATAAACATAGACTAAGAGAGCATGTCAGTAAGAAACCTGCTCTTCAAGAAATATTAAAGGGAGTTCTGCAGGAGAAAAGGAAAGAACAGGAGAGACAGAGTTGCAGGAGAGTGTAAGACCAACTAGAAAGACAAAAAGAGAAATAAAAACAAGTAAAATAAACCTAAAGAAAATATCGCTAATGTAAATAATCCCTTGAGAGTAATAACACTAAATGTTAAAGGATTAAATTCACCTGTGAAGAGACAGATTGGCAGAATGGATAAGGAAATATGACCCATCTATATGCTGTCAATAAGAAACCCACCGTACACACAGGGATACAAGGAGGTTGAAAGTGAATGGCTGCAAAACAACCTTACAAGCAAACAATAACCAAAAAAGGGCAAGAGTAGCTATAGTAATGTCAGACAAAATGGACTTTAATTGCAAAACAATTGTGAAAGACAAAGATACACACTACATATTAGTAAAATGGTAATCTTTCAAGAAGAAAGAACAATCATAAACATGTATGTACCAAACCAGTGTACCTCCAAATACATGAGGCAAACATCAGAAAAATTAAGTGCAGTAATACATGCCTCTACACTTATCCCGGGGGTCTTTAATATACCATTATCACAATTAGACAAAACATCTCAACAGAGAATCAATAAGAAACAAAGACTTTCAATAACATATAAGAGGTTCTATAACTAATAGGCATATACAGAACATTACACCCAACATAGCAGGATAGATATTCTTCTCAAGCACACATGGAACATTCTCCAAGACAGACCACAGTTTAGGCCACAGAAAAAAGTCTCAATTCAGAAGGACTGAAATCCTACAAAATAATTTCTCTGACCACAGTGGAATGAAGCTGGAAATCTACAAGGGCCAGAGAACCAGATCAGGCACAAAGATATGGAAGTTATGCAACACACTCTTAGGTAAACAGTGGGTCAAGGAGGAAATTTCAAAAGAGATCAAAACCTACCTAGAAACCAACTAAAATGACAACACTACATATCGAAACTTATGGGATGCAGCAAAAGCTGTACTGAGAGGGAAATTCACAGTCATAAATTCAAACATCAAAAAAATAAGAGCTAAAATCGAAGACATAACTGCACACTTAGAGCAATTAGTGAAAAAACAACAAATTAACATCAAAGCAAGAAGAAAGAAAGAAATAAAGATCAGAGCAAAACTAAATGAAATAGAAAATAAGAAAGCACTAAGAAAATTAAACAAAACAAATAACTGGTTCTTGGGCAGGATCAATAAAATTGACAAATGCTTAGCTAGGTTAATAAAGAAAAAAGAGAGATCAAATATATAAAATACAAAATGAGAAAGGGAATATCACCAGTGACCCCACAGAAATAAAGACTATCATAAGAGGATACTTTGAAACACTATATGCAAACTAGAAGGACAATTTAGAGGAAATGGATCAACTTCTAGAAACACATAAAGAGCCTACAAGGTCGAAAGAAGAAATCGATGAGCGTAACAAACCAATCACAAATAAAGAGATGGAATCAGTCATTAAAAACCTCCCGTCTATGCAGAGCCCTGGCCAAATGCCTTCACAGGTGAATTCTATCAAGCATTCTGGAAAGAACAAACACCAATCTTGCTTAAATTCTTTCAAAAAATTAAAATAGAAGGAACATTGCCTAACTCATTCTATGATACCAACATCACCCTGATAACAAAGTCAAACAAAGACACCACAAGAAGGGAAAATTACAGACCAATTTCTCTAGTGAACCTAGATGCTAAAATCCTCAACAAAACACCTGAAAAACAAAAGCAACAAAACATTAAAGGAATTATATACCATGACCAAGTGGGCTTCATCTCTGGGATGCAAAGTTGGTTCAACATATAAAAATCAATCAATGTAATATACCACTAAATAGATGTAAGTAAAAAAATCATGATCATATATACAGATGCAGAAAAATCATTTGACAAAATGCAGCACAATTTCCTGATAAAAACACTGCAAAAGGTAAGAAGAGAAGGAAACTTTCTGAACATGATAAAGGGCATATATGAAAGACCCATAGCTAACATCATTTAGAATGGTGAAATCTTAAAATCTTTCCCTCTAAGATCAGGAATAAGAAAAGGATGCCCACTATCACCCCTCCTATTTAACACTGTATTAGAAGTACTTGCTTGAGCACTGAGGCAAGAACCAGATAGAAAAGGCATCCAAATTGGAAAGTAAAATGTCAAAATTTCACATTTTGTAGAAGATATGATCCTATACACAGCCCTGAAATACCTACAAAAAAAGCTTCTAGAACTTATAAATGAGTTCAGTAAAGTCACAGATTATAAGATCAATGTACAAAAATCAGCAGCATTTCTGTACACCAATAATGAGGGATCTCAGGAGGAAATCAAGAAGAAATTACCAGTTACAATAGTAAATAAAAACTTCAAATACCTAGGAATAAATCTAACTAAAGATGTAAAGGACTCATACACAGAAAACTACACAACACTGTTAAAAAAAATTAAAGACTTAAATAAATGAAGAAATATTTCCAGTAAATGGAAAGGAAGACTAAATATCATCAAGGTATCTATCCTACCCAAACTGATCTAAAGATTTAATGTCATCCCAATAAAAAGCAACACAGCATTTTTTATTGAACTTGAAAAACTATGAAATTTATTTGGAAGGGAAAGAGGCCGAAAGAGCCAAAGACATAATGAAAAAGAAAAATGAAATCGACTTTAAAACATACTACAAACCTACAGTGGTTAAAACGGCATGGTGGGAAGTGGATTTGGCTCGACTGATAAAGCATCTGCCTACCACATGGGAGGCCCAGGGTTCAAACCCAGGACCTCCTGACCCATGTGATGTGATGACCAATAGACAGTGCTGATGCACACAAGGAGTGCCATGCCATGCAGGGTTATCTGCAGCATAGGGGAGCCCCACATGCAAGTAGTGTGCCCCATAAGGAGAGCTGCATCACATGAAAAAAGTGCAGCCTGCCCAAAATGGTGCTGCACACACAGAGAGCTGACACAGCTAGATGACACAACAAAAAGAGACACAAATTTCCAGTGCTGCTGATAAGAATACAAGTGGGCAAAGAAGAACACACAGCAAATGGACACAGACAGCAAACAAATGGGGGGGGGGGCGGGTGGGAAAGGGGAGAGAAATAAAAAAATAAACCTAGAAAAAAAAGAATCTACCATGTACCACCAGGTCTTGAAGATAGTTTCCTATAATTTCTTTGAGAAACTTTACATTTTTAAATTTTATTTTCAGATTTTTGATCCACTTCAAGTTAATTTTTGGATAAGGTATGAGATAGGAGTCCCTTTTCCTTCTTTTGCCTATGGGTATCCATTTCTTTCACCACCATTTGTTGAATGGACTGTTCTGCCCAAGCTGTGTGGGTTTGACAGGTTGGTCCAAAATCATTTGACCATACATGTTTCTGAACCATCAATTTGGTTCCATTGGTCTATGTGTCTCTCTTTATGCCAATAGCATGCTGTTTTTACCAATATAGCTAGGTAATATGATTTAAAGTCTGGAGATGAGGGTTCACTTTTCCTTTTTATGCTGTTTCTGGCTATTCAGTATCCCTTACCCTTCCAAATAAATTTGATAAGTGTTTTCAATTCTTTTTAAAATGCTGGTGGAATTTTGATCTCGATTGCATTGAATATGCATATCAATTTGAGTAGAATTGACATCTTAATGATATTTAGTTTTATGATCCATGAGCGTGGACTGTTCCTCCAGTTTAGGCCTATTTTGACTTCTTTTAACATCGAGTTGCAGTTTTTTGAATACAAATGCTTTACATTGTTAAGTTTAATCTTGACTATTTGTGTTTTATCCTTTATATTTTATTTTCACCGTTGTTTTCACACTTTTAGTTACTTGTATTGATAAAATCTTCATTTCTAGACGCTCTTCCAGGCCTCTCTCCCCTGTCTTGTCTTTTCGGGCTCTAGCACACACTTTAGTATTTCCTGAAAGTCCCTTGCTTAGAAATTCTCTCAGCTTCTGTTTATCTGTGAATATTCTAATCTCACCCTCATTTTTTGAAAGACAGCTTTTCTGGATATAATATCCTTGGCTTGACATTTTTCTCTTGTAGTATCGTAAATATATCAGACCACTGTCTTCTTGCCTCCATGGTTTCTGGTGAGAAATCAGTACTTACTCTTATTGGGTATCCCTTATATATTATGCATTGCTTTTCTCTTGCTGTTCTTAGAATTCTGTCGTTGGCACTTGATGTTCTGATGAGGATGTGTCTTGGAGTTGGTCTATTTGGATTTTTTTGGATTGGACTATATTGTACTTCTTGGACAGGGATATCCCTGTCCTTCAATAGGGTTGGGAAATTTTCTACCATTACTTCTTTCATTATTCCTTCTGCCCCTTTTCCCTTGTCTTCTCCTTCTGGGACACCCATGACATGTATGCTTGCATGACTTTTGCTGTCATTTATTTCCCTGAGACCTTGCTCGTTTTTTTTTTTCATTCTTTTCTTCATCGATTCTTTTGTAGGTTCCCTTTCAGAGACCATTTCTTCAAGCTCACTTACCTGTTCTGCTGCTGCCTCAAACCTGCTATATGATTTCAATTTTTTTTAATTTCATTTTTTGCACCTTCATTCCCATAAGATCGGCTATTTTTTATGTATGCTTTCATGTTCTTCTTTGTGCTCATCCAGTAGCTTCTTACTATCCTTCATCACTTTAGCCATCTCACTGAATCTACTAGGGAGATTTGAACATCTATGATTAGTTGTCTCAACTCCTTTTTGTCATCTGGAGGCTTATCTTTTTTTTCCCCCAAAGATTTATTCATTTATTTTATTTCTCTCCCCTTCTCCCCCCCCCCCCAGTTGTCTATTCTCTGTGTCCATTTGCTGCATGTTCTTTTTGTCCGCTTCGGTTGTTGTCAGCGGCATGGGAATCTGTATTTCTTTTTGTTGTGTCATCTTGCTGTGTCAGCTCTCCGTGTGTGTGGCGCCATTCCTGGGCAGGCTGCACTTCCTTTCGTGCTGGGCAGCTCTCCTTATGGCACGTATTCCTTGTGCATGGGGCTCCCCTATGCAGGGACACCCCTGCGTGGCAGGGCACTCCTTGTGTGCATCAGCACTGTGTGTGGGCCAGCTCCACACAGGTCAAGGAGGCCTGGGGTTTGAACCACAGACCTCCCATGTGGTAGACGGATGCCCTAACCACTGGGCCAAGTCTGCTTCCCTGGAGGCTTATCTTGTTTATTTAACTGGGGCATATCTTCCTGTTTCTTGGTGTGGATTTTAATTTCTTTTTGGTGTCTTGGCATCTGGCTTACTAGTGTATTTATTCTGGGTGCAGTTTTTCTCTTATTTTAAGGCTTCCTGCTCTGTCTTCCTTGCTGGTTGTGCAGGAGGAGCCAAGGATGGAGATGGTACTACAACCTCTGGAGGCTCAAGCTGCCCTCATTTTTTCAGCAACCCATGAGGCTTCTCTCAACTTTCTCCTTTGCCAGGGTAGAGACAGAGTCACAGCTATGTGGAATAATCCAGGTCATGCAGGCCTACACTGTAGTTCCCACAGAGAGACTAATGAATATTCATGGCCCTTTCTCCCCTGCCTGGGGCAGGGATGGAGCTCCAGGTGTGGGCAGCAATCTGTGCAGTGCAGGTCCAAGATGACCACAGTTGCCCTGGTAGACCTCCGATTATTCACTCTGTGCCAGCCAAAGGTACCTGCAGTTCTCTGGATAGGCTGGTGCAGGGCCCACTAGCCTCATCCCTGACAAGGGTGGCGTCGAATCCTAGTGTAGGGTTGCAGGCCTATCTAGGTGAAAGAAACTGGTTCCTACCATCACTGTGATTTTTGGTCAGCCCAATTTTCCCTCATGTTGGGGATGGAATAAAAATGGCAGCTACTGGTGGCAGACTTGGGCCAGTGGTTTGGGCATCCGTCTACCACATGGGAGGTCTGCAGTTCAATCCCTGGGCCTCCTTGACCCTTGTGCAGCTGGCCCATGCACCATGCTGATGGACACAAGGAGTGCTGTGCCATGTAGGGGTATCCCCCGCATAGGGGAGCCCCCCACACAAGGAGTGCACCCCATGAGGAGAGCCGTCCAGTGCGAAAGAAAGTGCAGCCTGCCCAGGAATGGACAGCTGACACAAGATGATGCAACAAAAAGAAACACAGATTCCTGTGCCGCTGACAACAACAGAAGCGGACAAAGAAGAAGACGCAGCAAGAAGACACAGAGAACAGACAACTGCAGTGGGGGGGGAAAGGGGAGAGAAATAAATAAATTAAATCTTTAATAAAAAAATGGTGGCTACTCAACTCTTTCTGACTTGGGCAGATTCACACTTCAGCTGTTCCTAGGGTTTTGCCTTAGCCAACTGAGTTTACTAATCAGTAGCCGAAATCAGTAGCCGAATTGGTGGTCTCCTCCTCCCCTGTTTTTGGTAAACGGAGCTTCCAATACGAGGCACAAAACAGCTCCTGGGGTGACTTGCACTGCCAAAGTAAGGTAATCACCAGCCTCCATGGCTTGGCTGGTAATTTCCTGGAAAGCCTGGCACAGGTCACAGCAGCTTCCTCCCTGCTGGAGGAGGGGCTGGGGCTTAGGCTAGAGTACAATGTGATCTGGATGGAAAGAAGCCGGTCCCCACTGGCACTGGCATTTTCACTCTGGTCCACATCCCCTCGTGCCAGGCGTGGAGTTAAGATGGTGGCTCTTGGCCTCTTTGTGACTTTGATAGGCTCAACCTTCAGCTGTTCTTATGGTTATACTTCAGCCTGCTGAATTCACTCATCAATAGCTGAAGTTGGTGCCCAACCATCTCTTCCTCCCCCATTTTTTGGAAGTGGAGTTTTCAATACCAGGTGCGGAACAGCTCCCGAGGCAGTTTGTGCCTCCAGTGGAGCTCTACTTATGAATCTTCTCTGCAGATGGGCAGTCTCCTTCCATTCCTCCAAGTATATTGTAGGATGCCCTTCTGGCCTCCTGAAGACCCCAAATAGGTGCTTCAGATAGCTCCAGAGAACTCAAGGTGTTAACTAACTGCCCTGTAGCAGGAACTGACTCTAGAAGTTCCTTACTCTGCTACCATCTTGTTGGTTCTCCAGTGATTTCTTTTTGACAGACACTGGAGTTTCAAGTTATAAGTTGCTCTTGCTGTTAGAGGACAAGCACATTGATGAGGTGGAAGAAAAATGAGAACAGAGCCGGTCCTCCAGTTTGTGATTAGGGTGTCTGATATTCTGTTTTTGCCATTAAGCAGTTTTTATTGGTACACATGATAACACAGAGCTCTTGAGAGTTTTGATATTATATGACACTGAGTTTGACTTCAAGGACCATATTAACCAGTTTTTTTGTTTTCTTTGGACACTGGAAACTACCCAGAAAAGGGACTTTGGACCTTTACATTGATTTTTAAGTCTGCATTTATACTATGTAAACACGCAAGCACATCCACATCCAAACACTCTTGATAAAAAAGGAATAATGTAAAAAATAATAAATACCTCTTTACAATGATTTCACCACATCCTGGTTCCTGGAAAAATAGCTTTCACTTATGTTCTGCTTTTAATATTAATAACCCCACTTAGCAGACATTTTTATTACATGCTAAATAAAATTCATGTTTATATGAATACTCAAGCAGTTCATAGGGTATTTATTTCACTTATAACTCTGGAGGTTCTGGGTGGCATTGAAGATTTAGGTGCTTACTCAGTTTTTTTTCCTGCTCCAAAATAGCTGATTATTTCTGTTTAAAAAAAGTGTTTGAACCCTGTTAATGTTAGGAACAGCAGCTCCTTTGCATCTTACAATTTTTAGACTCCCTGTGATTGGGCAAACGTGTCATGCTATATACTTCTTAATAAATGTAAAGGTACTGTGTAATTACAGTGGCCATCTACTCAGGGAGTGGGAGGTGGGGATAAGTGAGGTATGGGGCATTGAATGCTTGTTTTTGTTTTTAAGAAAACAATAAACTCCAGTGCTATAATATTTCAAAAAGACTAAGCCTCAAGTTAAAATTCACTGTGTAGTCTGGAAATTAACCCATACATTTATCTTTATTGTCAAATAATTTTCAACAAGGATACCAAGTACCTTCAATAGGGGAAAGAGTGTGTCTTCAACAAATGGTGCTGGGACAACTGGATGTTATTTAACATGCCAAAAGAATGAGTATGAACTACATACCATATAAAAAATTAACTCAAAATGGATCAAGTACATAAATAAAACATCCAAAAGCACAAGTAATCAAAGAAAAAAATAGATACATTGGATTTCTGTTGCAGATCTGGACCCAAAGGGTATCGGGAATGAAAGAAAGCGAAAGAAAGAAAAAGAAAGAATGAGAGAGCTTGTATCAGGGGGTCTGTAATAACTCATCAGACAAATTTATTGTTTACAAGGGGCTCTCTATATACCCCAGTGTACATGACAAGAAGCAGGCATACATAGCCTACGTACCAATAAGCATTAACACATAGCGTACATGACATCAAGCAGCAACATGTATTAACTATCAGAATTACCTGTAGCCTAAGAGATTTTAAAAAATCTTATCTTAAGGTACAAAGTCAAAGTGTTCTATTCACTACAAAAGGTATGTGCTCATCTTTTCATTCAGCCTTTAACAGCTTCATCTCTTTTGCCAGGAACTCTTAATTACCGCATTCCTTAGGTTGCAAATGTAGCCTTAGAGACAGCACTAGCATGGAGACAGCACGTCTCTCCTTGAGAGGCCACCGTGCCTCAGTTTCCAACATCCCCCCTTTTTGTTTTAGTCGAGGTGACCGTGCCTGTCTTAGGTTGCCCTCCTCTGAGAGTCTTACCCGTCATTGACTACCGGCCAAGCTCTTCGACTTGGGGAAATTATTGAAGTGCTTTTGCTAGCACGAGATTATTTGCATGTCCCATGGCTGTTACGCTTTGTAATTTTCTTCAATAGCACTGTCCGGCACAAGCAAGAATCATGAGCAATAGAACAAATATGATTAGCCCTATTCCTAGAGCTGACAGGAAATGCTGTGATTTCCACCAATTAACTGGGTTAAATTTTGTAATATGTGAAATCATATCTGAGAAAATATCCTTATCATTGGCTACATGAATTTGATTTTGAGACATTTCTAATATTTTTCTTTGTAATTCCATTATTTCCAGAGATATTACTTTTATGGCCTGGCAAATGATTCTTAATTTTCCCCCATTCTATATCAGATGAATTATAGGCAAGAGGAGTAATACAAAAGTTGCTTTCATTCCAATCACATCTCAATCCCCTTAACAAGTTTAAATTATACAATTATCTCCAATATGCAAAACAGCAGATTCTAACTCATTAAACGGATTATTTAACTGTTCATCAATGTGTTCTTGGCTAGGCCACAAACCACTAGCATTTTTATGCCAATCATGCATGTATTGTTGAGTCTGTACTTTCACGTAAAGTTACCACAGGAGTACCAGCAGCTGTAATGATTCCAGTTAGTCCCAAAATGTTTACAATAAGCAGTCCAATAAAGCACTTAGTCCATTTCAAGAATTCTTATGTAGCAATAATTGACTTTCAGAAGATGACTGCCAAATCTGCATCATTCTAACCGGTATCCAGATGCATTTTCTTCTTCTGGCCATGGCTCATTGATGTTCACCTTTTCAGTGGAGCCACTTTTGCCTTTTCTCAGGTTTCAGTGGTAGGGCCCTGGATCTTCACAAAGGCATCTGCGTCAACAGTTCTAAAAGGGATGATAGTGGAGTGGGCAGGGACATGACAGGCACCTGTTACTACTAGCAGGTTCCTGGATGTTTTTTTCATAATCTGAGGATGATTTACAGCAGTCCATCATTTCTGTCTTGCTTTTAGTATTTGCAATCCACCCCTGGATAGGGATGGGAATCTTTATAATGACCAGACACTATTGGGTTAAGTCTTTCACTTTTAGCAGGACCTCCTATGCTGCACACAATTGCTTTTTTATATTTTGCTTTTGGCCTCCTTCCACAATTGTGATTAAAACCCAAGGGGTACTTTAGAATTTTGCTTTTGCCATGAATCTACCCAAAGCCAATATGGGTGCTTGCTACATCCAATTCATAGGCTAAGCTAATGTCCACAATTTACCTTCCTTTTTTTACTATTTAAAGCAGCTTGCTGGAGGTTTTCCTACTTCCATGAAGGACCTTTCCCAATTAATACATACAATGGTTTTAATATTTGAGACTAAGTGAGAGAGAAAACATTGCACTTTATCAATTACAGCAGGTTATAGTTTTGTTTTACCGAACTAAACAACATTGAAGAATTTGATAGAGCAGCAGGGACCCTGCAGCCTGTCCCAATTGTTTGCCTAGTTCAGGCTCTTAAGATAAGACAGTATTGTCTCTGATGTTTCTTTTCATTCTGAAAAAAGGATTACTGGTTAACAATGTCATCAGTAGAGTTTCAGCCACTGAGTTTTTTTCTATGCAGGTAGATTATCATCACCATGGAAGGACTGATGGCTAGGCTATGCACACAGCCTTGGGGAAGCACTGCAAAAGTCCATTGCTGACTTTTCTACAGGTAGGAGAATGCGGGCTGGCCTGACTTGCTGAAGGAAATACTAAAGAAAGTGTTAGGATGTTTAAAACAAAGTGATAGCGACATGGCTGGACATTAACTTCTTGCAACAAACTAGGAATATTTGGGACTGTTGCATACTACAGTGTTATTTTAATTTATGATGAGGTTGTTTCTGTGACACATAACCTTTTTATAATAATCAAAACCATAAATTAACCACATTGCACTTCTGTTTAATATTATGCTGAAATATTGGTAAATTTATACACTCTTAAGTACTCATCTGAAACTTTTACTCATACAACTTTAATTAACAGAGGGTTAAAAAATCCTGTTAATTTTATAACACTTTTAAGCACTCTCTACTTAACTTATAATGTATTAAATGAACTTAACTATTTTATTACGTTAATTTTTCTTTCAAGGTAAAAGAACAAATCTCTTGTAATTAGTTCAGAATAAAAAGCTACTTTTCAGGATTTGATTTTTAGAAAGCAGGTTTAAACTTATTTTCCTTTAAAAGAGATAAGACCCTTTCTTCTTCAAACACAGGAAATGATGAGATTAAAGCACAAAAAGCTGTTTTGATAAAACAGGCTTTCTTTGTATACTGATTATTCAGGATAAATACTTTTCACAAACTTCTAACAAAACAGACTAATGATTTGAGAGACTTTGAAAAAGGACAAAATGTTTAACTTTACATTACTATACTATTTGATACTAAAGCTTTTTAAAACTTTATAGACAGACCCATCAAATCTTAACATTTAACCATAAAGTTTTCTTTTCCACAAAGCTTTTGCACTTTCTATATTTATTCAGGTTTAGTCCCACATTTTATATTTTCTTAGTAACCAATTATTTTATTTTAGTGTTATAGACCAGCGATATTGACCAGACTCAGACTTTGAATAAGGTTCCAGTTGAGAGCTTTATTAGCCACGTGGCGACTGCCTCATCCTACGCAGAGGAGAGAACAGCCCCGCGTCTCAGGGAAGGGGTGGTTTTATAGCCTTTTAGGAAAGGGGGCATTTGCGAGCAAGCAAGCAGGCACAGAAGCGGAACACTGCAGTTAGCTGAAGAAAGCGTATCTATTTTTTTCTTTTTTAAAAAGCCCCTTCCTGTAAGCATCCCCGTGTTATTTATTCGCCCTTTTCTTGGGGACAGCCCTAAGTTATTTATTGGCATGCTCCTTGGAGACAGCCCTATGTTATTTATTGGCACTCTCCTTGGAGGCAGCCCTAACTTACTTATTTACACTCTTCTTGGAGGTAGCCCTAAGTTATTTATTTATCTGAAGGCACTTGCAATTCTTATTTCCTAATGTAATTCTATTCCTGTTTTCCCAATGGGGCCCTACCCTTACATTAGGACAAAATTATTACTATTATTTTTAATAATAAAAACACATTCTATATATTCCACATACTAACTTACCAGACAAACTTCGTACAACATATAATTGCCATGAACAGTAAACAAGCTTGTTAAAATAATGAACTTTTCTTCACTTTAAATACTTGGTAGCATGCAATACTACAAACAGTCCCCAAGAAGCAAATTGGCAGGGGAGGATGGCCACCAACAAGTTTTCCTATCATAAAATTACCTTTTATTAGTAGTATTATCAATTCAGGTTTTGTTTAATAATGACTTTTTGGAATTAGCTATTTAAATACCTTAATTTAAACAATGCTTCATTAAACTTCTTATAATTTTTTCTTAAAAATTTTTAATTGATTTTGTAAAAACATTAAATTACAAAAAAATATATGAGGACCCCTTCAACCCCACCACCCCCACCCCACCACTCCCCCCCCAGCAACACTCATTCCCATCATCATGACACATCCATTGCATTTGGTAAGTACGTCTCTGGGCACCTCTGCACCTCATGGTCAATGGTCCACATCATGGCCCATACTCTCCCCCATTCCATCCAGTGGGCCCTGTGAGGATTTATCATGTCCGGTGATTGCCCCTGAAGCACCATCCAGGGCAGCTCCAAGTCCCTAAGACACCTCCACATATCGTCTCTTCCTGCCATTCCCCATACCCATTAGCCACCATGTCCACTTTTCCCACTCCAATGCCACCTTTTCTCTGTGGACATTGGATTGGTTGTGTCCATTGCACCTCTATGTCAAGAGGAGGCTCAGATTCCTTATGGATACTGGATGCAATCCTCTCGCTTTCAGTTGTAGGCACTCTAGGCTCCGTGGTGTGGTGGTTGTCCTTCTTCAACTCCATCTTAGCTGAGTGAGGTGAGTCCCATAAATCAGATTGTAGGTGCTGGAGTCTGTTGAGGCTCAGGGCCTGGCTATCACATTGTCAGTCCAGAGATTCAGATCCCCTAAATATATCTTAAGCCCCGACACCAACTACAACTCCAGCACAGTAGCATGAAAGTCTTAAGAAGAGAGATCCCATCTGAGTCCAGATTCATCACGCATAAACATCAGCTCCAAAGAAGGGCCATCTGACATGGCAGTTAATCCCATCTGCCATGACCATAGCACCCATGGGCCTCTTTAGCCCTCAAAGGAACCAATATCTGGGGATTGTATCTACTTTATCTGTCTCTTAGACTCTGCTCAGTTGTGCATAAGGGCAATCCTTCTGACAGCCTCCAGACTCTTTTTCAGAGACTCGTAGCCATATAAACTCATTTCTCCTTTCCATTTCCCCCTTAGATTAGGTCAAACAGCATTTTAAAGTCATGTTATTTTATGTAGACAGGGATATTCTGCTGATCTGCATTGAACCTTCCATTCAAGGTCATTGTCCAGTTGCATCATCCGTTGGTAGTTGATAGTGATCCCTCGGTGCCAGGGAGGCTGATCCCCGGGTGTCATGTCCCACGCTGGGGGTAAGGCATTGCATTTACATGCTGAGTTTGGCTTCGAGACTGGCCACATTTGAGCAACATGAAGGCTGTCAGGAGGAAACTCCCAGGCACAATGCTGCTCTAGGCCTTGTTCTTATTTCAGGCATATCAGCTCACAAGCATAGTCATTAGCGTCAGGGGCTCACTGTTGGACCCTCTTTCCTTCCCAGTCCTTGACGCTGCACTTGGGGGACTGTCGCTGCTCCCCTAGGGACCACGACAGAGCACCACCGGCCAGGAACCCAGTACCCCACCAGCTGTAGTTTTTAATTGTTGCCACTTTGAGTATATCCAAACATTACCATGGACCCTGGACATATGTGCTGTATAGCTCCCTGTCAGCCATATATCATCACCTGTCAATAGTATCCTATACCGTATTCCTCTGTTGCCATTGTTGAACCACTCTGTGATCCAGAACTTCCTGAAAATTGAAGCCCAATATAACGTCAGGATCCCTTACTAGCAAAATGGCATATAGCGATGGGTTTAAAGGTTAGATATAGAATACATGTTGACTTGGAAAAAAATTTACATCCTATCTTTTTCCTTTTCTTTTTTTCCCCTAATTATTGAACTTCTCTTAACAAGAGCCCTAGACCACAGCAATTCATATATACAATATACAGCACTCCCACACATCCACCACAAAACCTTTTCCCTTCCACAGCGATACTCTTACACCCTATTCATATCATATTTACTTAAAGTGATGTACAGAGTCTGAGACAATAGCTTTCAAACAAGGTGACATCTGTGCTTACATTGTGGTGCTTACTTTAGGATACACTGTTTTCTAATTTTTTAGTTACCCTATGTTTTACATTATGGTTTACATTATCAGTCTGTCGTCTCCTATATGTTATGGTGTAATATAACATGTTTTATATCCATCCTTGTGTACTCTCGCAAAACTCCTCTCTTACCCCCCATTTACCTTGGTTCCACACATTTAACATCCACTTTCCCATCCACCTTGGTACCCACAATGACAGCGAACCTCCGTTTCCCGAGGAGCTACGTCTAGAGATAGTTGGAATAGTGTTCAGGGCCTAACTTGCTCAACTGCCCCAATGCCCTGGGAGCCACCCTTTCTCTTGAGAGATACAGTTCCCTCTATTTGATGGCATTAGTCCTCCCCAGGATGTGGGTCCACCCCCACTCTCACTCCTTGGGTCTCTACCCAATGGTGCCACCCACTCTGGCAAAATGAGCATTCATACATTCCTCAGGAGCCCGTCCTGCATTGGACCATCCCCTCAGAGCATTCTAAACAGGTAACCTTCTTAATTATATTTTGATATGATTTTCTCGGCATTTTACTCTCCACCAACACCTGACACTCTCCTATGTACGTATGCTACCCCTCCCTCCCCCCACTTTTGGGCAACATTACCTATCCGCCCAGCCCCAGCCCCCCGCAATCCCCCTCCCAAAGGAAACACCTTGCCCCCATTTTATCTCTTCTTTGTGTTCATACTTACCACCAGCTCGTCATAAATTCCACCCCTGCAGACGCCGGCTCACATCCTTCCTCCACCCCCCGACTTCCTGTAAGCCTATCGTTCAGTCTCTTGCTCTCTGAGGCAGCTTGCTTATATCATATCATTGAGGTCATGTAGTATTTGTCCTTCAATGCCTGGGTTGCTTCACTCAACATAAGGTTCTCAAGATTCATCCATGTTATCACGTGTGTTTGTATTGTTCTTACAGCCGAGTAGTATTCCATTGTGTGTATATACCACATTTTATTGATCCACTCATCTGCTGATGGGCATTTGGGTTGATTCCAACTTTTGGCGATAGTGAACAATGCTGCTATGAACATTGGTGTACGTATATCGGTTTGCGTCCTTGTTTTCAGTTCTGCTGGGTATATACGCAGCAGTGGTATTGCTGGGTCATATGGCAAATCTATGGCTAGTTTTTTGAGAAACCGCCATACTGTCCTCCAGAATGGTTGGATCCTTCTGCATTCCCACCAGCAGTGGATGAGTGTTCCCCTTTCTTCACATCCTCTCCAGCATTTGTATTCTTCTGTTTTTTTCATAGATGCCAATCTTATGGGTATAAGATGGTATCTCATTGTAGTTTTGATTTGCATTTCCCTGATAGCTAGAGATTTGGAGCATTTTTTCATGTGCTTTTTAGCCATTTGTATTTCTTCTTTGGAGAAGTGTCTCTTTAAATCTTTTTCCCATTTTTTAAATGGGTTGTTTATCTTTTTATTTTCAAGATATAGGAGTTCTTTATATATGCAAGTTATAAGTTTCTTATCAGATATATGGTTGCCAAATATTTTCTCCCACTGTGTGGGCTCCCTTTTTACTTTCTTGACAAACTCCTTTGAGGTGCAGAAGGCTTTAATTTTGAGGAAGTCCCATTTATCTATTAGTTCTTTTGCTGCTCGTGCTTTTGGTGTGATATTCATGAAGCCATTTCCTATTACAAGGTCCTGTAGATGTTTCCCCACACAGCTTTCCAAGATCTTTATGGTCTTGGCTCTTATATTTAGGTCTTTGATCCATCTTGAGTTGATCTTTGTATAAGGTGTGAGATGGTAATCCTCTTTCATTCTTCTACATATGGATATCCAGTTCTCCAGGCGCCATTTGTTGAATAGGCCATTCTCTCCCAGTTGAGAGGATTTGGTGGCTTTATCAAATATTATGTGGCTATATATATGATGTTCTATATCAGAGCTTTCAATTCGATTCCATTGGTCTGTGTGTCTCTCCTTATGCCAATACCATGCTGTTTTCACCACCGTAGCTTTGTAGTATGTTTTGAAGTCAGGTAGCGTGATTCCTCCAATTTCATTTTTCTTTTTCAGTATGTCTTTGGCTATTCGGGGTCTCTTTGCTTTCCAAATAAATTTCATAGTTAGTTTTTCTAGTTCCTTAAAGAAGGCTGTGTTTTTATTGGGATTGCATTGAATGTGTAGATCAGTTTTGGTAGGATAGACATCTTAATAATATTCAGTCTTCCTATCCATGAACAAGGAATATTCTCCCATTTATTTAGGTCTTTGATTTCCTTGAACAGTCTTGTATAGTTCTCGGTGTATAAGTTTTTTTTACATCTTTAGTTAAATTTATTCCTAAGTATTTGATTTTTTTATTTACTATTGTGAATGGAACTTGTTTCTTGATTTCCTCCTGATCTTGCTCATTATTGGTGTACAGAAATGCTACTGATTTTTGTGCATTGATCTTATAACCTGCGACTTTACTAAACTCATTTATGAGTTCTAGAAGCTTTGTTGTAGATCTCTCAGGGTTTTCTATGTATAGGATCATGTCATCTGTAAATAATGAAATTTTGACTTCTTCCTTTCCAATTTGAATGCCTTTTATATCTGGTTCTTGCCTCAGTGCTCGAGCAAGTACGTCTAAGACAATGTTAAATAGGAGCGGAGACAATGGGCATCCTTGTCTTGTTCCTGAGTTTAGAGGGAAGGATTCTAGGATTTCTCCATTGTAAACAATGTTGGCTTTAGGTTTTTCGTATATACTCTTTATCATGTTCAAAAAATTTCCTTGTATTCCAATCTTTTGGAGTGTTTTTATCAAGAAAGGGTGCTGTATTTTCTCAAATGCTTTTTTTGAATCTATAGATATAATCATGTGATTTTTTTCCTTCGATCTATTTATATGGTATATTACGTTGATTGATTTTCTTATGTTGAACCATCCTTGCATACCTGGGATGAATCCCACTTGGTCGTGGTGTATAATTCGTTTAATGTGTTGTTGAATACGATTAGCAAGTATTTTGTTAAGTATTTTTGCATCTAGGTTCATTAGAGAAATTGGTCTGTAATTTTCCTTTCTTGTGGTGTCTTTGTTTGGCTTTGGTACTAGGGTAATGTTGGCATCATAGAAGGAGTTCGGCAATGTTCTTTCTGTTTCGATTTTTTGGAAGTTTCAGCAGGATTGGTGTTAGTTCTTTCCGGAATGTTTTGTAAAATTCACCTGTGAAGCCATCTGGCCCTGGGCTCTTCTTAGTTGGGAGATTTTTAATAACTGATTCTATCTCTCTGCTTGTGATTGGTTTGTTAAGATCATCAATTTCTTCTTTCATCAATATAGGCTGCTTATGTGTTTCTAGGAATTTGTCCATTTCCTCTAAATTGTCATTTTTGTTGGAATATAGTTTTTCAAAATATCCTCTTATGATAGTCTTTATTTCTGTGGGGTCAGTGGTGATATTGCCTTTCTCATTTCTTATTTTGTGTATTTGAATCATCTTCTCTCTTTTTTTCTTTGTTAGTCTCGCTAAAGGTTTGTCAATTTTGTTGATCTTCTCAAAAAACCAACTCTTGGTCTTGTTCATCTTTTCAAATGCTTTCTTATTTTCTATTTCATTTAGTTCTGCTCTTATCTTTGTTATTTCCTTCCTTCTTTTTCCTGTTGGGTTATTTGTTGTTGTTTTTCTAATTCTTTCAAATGTGCAGTTAGCTCTTCAATTTTTGCTCTTTCTTCTTTTTTGATATATGAGTTTATGGCTATAAATTTCCCTCTCAGTACTGCTTTTGCTGCATCCCATAAATTTTGGTATGTTGTGTTCTCATTATCATTTGTTTCAAGGTAGTCATTGATTCCTTTTGAGATTTCCTCTTTGACCCACTGTTTTTCTAAGAGTGTGCTGTTTAATTTCCAAATCATGGTGTGAAACCTGGGCTTCTGTCCCTTGCAAATTTCCAGCTTGACTCCACTGTGTTCAGAGATATTGTTTTGTATGATTTCAATCTTTCTGAATTCATTCAGCCTTTCTTTGTGGCCTAGCATATGATCTATCTTGGAGAATGATCCATGTGCCCTTGAGAAAAATGTATATCCTGCTGCGTTTGGGTGTAATGACCTATATATGTCTATTAGACCCAGCTCCTCTAATATACTGTTCAAATGTTTTGTTTCTTTAGTGATTCTCTTTTGAGATGCTCTGTCCAGAGTTGATAGTGGTGTATTAAAATCCCCCACTATCATTGTAGATGCATCTATTGTTTCACTTAGTTTTTCCAGCGTTTTTACGTATTTAGAGGCGCCCTTGTTAGGAGCATAAATATTTATGTTTGTTCGATCTTCTTGACAGATTTTCCCTTTCACTGAAATGTAGTATCCTTCTTTGTCTCTCACAATTGTTTCACATTTAAAGTCTATTTTGTCTGATATTAATATAGCTACTCCTGCCTTTATTTGGTTATTGTTTGCTTGTATGATTGTTTTCCAGCCATTCACTTTCAATCTCCATGCGTCTCTGGGTCTAAGATGTGTCTCTTGTAGACAGCACACGGATGGGTCATATTTCCTTATCCAATGTCCCAGTCTGAATCTTTTGATAGGCGAGTTTAATCCGTTGACATTCAGTGTTATTACTTTCAAGGAATTATTTGTGTTAGCTATATTTTGTTTGGATTTGTGTTTGTCATATTTTGTTTGTATTTTTTTTCCCTTCTCTTTTTGTCTTTTTTTTTTTTGGTTGTTGTTGTTGTTGTTGCTCTTATACTCTCCTCCTACTTTGCCTGTCCTGTTTTTTCCTTTCTTTCTGCAGAACTCCCTTTAGAATTTCTTGAAGGGGAGGTTTCTTGTTAGTATACTCTTTCAGTTTCTGTTTGTCTGTGAATATTTTGAACTCTCCATCATGTTTGAATGCTAGTATAGCTAGATAGAGTATTCTTGGTTGGAAATTTGTTTCCTTTAGTACCTTGACTATTTCATACCACTGCCTTCTTGCCTCCATGGTTTCAGATGAGAAATCAGCACTTAATCTAATGGAGCTTCCCTTGTATGTGATGGTTTTCTTTTCTCTTGCTGCTTTTAGAATTTTCTCTTTGTCTTGAGCATTGGATAATTTGACAAGTATATGTCTTGGGGTGGGCTTGTTGGGGTTTATGACCAGTGGAGTGCGCTGTGCTTCTTGGATATGTACATCTGTCTCTTTCAGTAGATTTGGGAAGTTTTCAGCCATTATTTCCTGCAACACTCCTTCTGACCCCTTTCCCTTCTCTTCTCCTTCTGGAATGCATATAATACATATGTTTGAGCATTTTGCATTGCCATTCAGGTCCCTAAGTCCTAGCTGGATTTTTTCTATCTTTTTATCGACCCCTTCTACTATCTGTTTGATTTCTGATGTACTGTCTTCCACATCACTAATTCTCTGCTCTGCCTCTTCTAGTCTGCTGATATTTGCTGCAAGTGTATTTTTGATTTCTTGAACTCTGGTGTTCATTTCCATCATATCTGTTATCTTTTTGCATATGTGTGCAATTTCCCCTCCAAGTGATGTCTTCATGTTGTTAACCTCTTTCATTACTTCATCAAATTTGTCGGTGACAAATGTTCTGAGATCTCTCACTGCTTGTGCTAAGTTCTGCTCCCCTTCCTGATTTCTGATTTGTTGATTGGATTCAGCCAGGTTTTCCTGATTACTGGTTTGGTTTGTAGATTTTTGTTGCTTTCTGGTCATTATTTAATCTTGACGGATTTAATCAGTTCCTTAGCTTCTTTGTCTACTCTTGGGGATGAATTAGCTGTTGTTTTTGCGTAAGTGTTATATCTTCTGTTTGTCACTTTGTTCTTTTTATTCTAATTTCTTGCTGTTGGTTAAGTTCACTTTAAAGGAAAGTATTAGTGCCAGGGAAAGGCAATTGTGTAAGCAAGGGAAAAGTGTAAAGTAGTATTGGTGATATAGGTTAACAAAACAAGAATATGAGATGTGGGAGGATGGAGGTTAGATTCATGGAAATTGTGTAGAGTTATAGCAGTAGGTAGAGTACCTATTATGAGGTAGATGATTGAATATGGGAGGAATGTGGTATGAGCTAAAAAGCTGTTGTTTTCGTGAGAGAGGAAAAAAAGAAAAGAAAGGTAATAGTTTCAAGAGTGGATAACAGACAGAAAACAAAACAAAAGTATTAGAAATTAAGACTTAGACACTTCGTTGATCAAAGAAAGGGAGGTGGGAGGTGGAATATAGGAGAGACAGTAGATGATGGCAGATATCAAGATGTAGGGGAAAGAGGATAGTGTAGGTCACCTAAATCAGTTCACATAGAAATGAGGCAGTGGAGGATGAGAAAACCTCAGCAAATGTGAGGTGTTTCCTGGCACACCTATTGTATAACTGAGTTAAAATAAAATAAGTAGAAGATGAGGGACACGAGGGGGAGAGAAAACAGAAAAAGAAAACAAATAAAAAAATAAAAAATAAAAATTTAAAAAAAGGGGGAAGAGAAGAAAGGAAGAAAGGAAAAGGGGGTGGGCTAAGGGTGGGGAACAGGTAGGGGAAAGAAAAAAAACACAGATATACACGATCCACTATTAAAAACACCACCTAAACAACAACCACCACAAAAAAACCCCTAACTAACTGAATATTTGGGGGATATGCTGTGAGAACAGACTAGGGGATAATGTGGTGTTAGCAATCAGGACATTTAAAAAAAAGTAAAAAATAAGACAAAATGAAAATAAAAACAAAACAAAATGAAACGATAAAGAAAAATCGCCAATGTTGAAGGCTAGGGCTTTCAAGGACCTCAGATGGACCTCAGGGCGTGATGGATTCAGGGGTGGAAAGTCTGAGATATTAAAGACTCAAGAGGTGTGATTCTCTGGGGTGTGGGCCACCAGAGTTTAGGGGATTCAGACCAGGCAACCTCCAATCTGGTCAACAGGAAGCCTAGGAGCCCCGTAGTGTAACACAGCCCTCAGGGATCCCCACAGCTGGGCGCCAGCCCTATGGGGGAAGTCAGATCTGCAAACTCTATATTATGTCTGAACCCTGCAATTCACTTACTTAGTAGGGCTCATTAATGTGAGTATATCGCCACTTCAGCTTTTGGACAGCTCCCGCCCTGGGCTTCCATAACACTGCCACTTGAGGGCGTCTTTACACCGCAGCCATTTTACTGGCACAGATCTGAAGCCTGGCCCGTGACGCCGAAAACAGATTCCAAAACCGGAATTCCCAAGCTTCGCAAAATATTCCCTAATTGGCTTCTACACGTGTCCCCCTCCCTCACCGCACCCTGAGACAACTTCCAATTATGTTCCTTTATTGCCTACAGCCTAATTCGGTTGCAGATTGGCAGCTGGGGTGTGGCGGTGGGGCTTCAAGCGGAAGTGCTATTATTTGTGTCCGCCATCAAAAATTTTCCTCTGCTTCACAACAGAACACCGTCTATCTCCCCAAATCGATCCGCAAAGGCAACCCGTCGCATCAACCCGCTAACAGCCCACCCAGGACTCGCGAACTGCCTAGCACCGCAGAGCCACCAAAAAGCTGAGCTGCTGCGCGGCACCACGGCTCCACCCACCCCCAAGAGGGAGGAACTCGTGTGCGGGTCTCACCTCCGGTCAATAGAACCCAAATTATATCTTATAGACTGATCCTCTCCGTTACCTTTCCACCAAATCGATGTCCAGACACTTCCTGCCCTGCAAAAATCCTGAAAAAGCCCCGCCTGGGAGAACCTCCAGCCGCGCCCAGCCGTTTCTTCCCAGGAGAAATTGCAAGGCAAGTTCACTCCTCTTATAATTATTTATAACCATACAGACTATAATTATATTACTTTAAGACAAATATTACCTTCACAGAACACATTCCCTTACTTAAAGTTACCACAATACCTTCTACAACTTGCCACATGCATTTAAGTTCCAAGAGTTTATGAAAATTAGCCATCCTTAGGACGAAACACAGCTTTTAGAAAAAACTTATTTTCAGTCAGCATTCCCACAAACTTTTAACCTTCTTTAATATTCATTTAAGTTTTACATCCTTCATTTTATCCTGTGAGGAAAAATAAACTATTCATTTCAATCTAGGCAAGAACTATTTTTTATGAAAAGACTTATAGTAATTTTGTTAATCAAGACTTACAATTTTTTATCATTGTAGATATCTTATTAACATTTAAACTTATGTATTAAAAATAATGAATAAATTTTTAAAAAGTAAAAAAAAGACAATTTTTTATCATTGTAGATATCTTATTAACATTTAAACTTATGTATTATATAAGCAATTATTTAATAATTTTTGGCCATTTGAATAGAACTCTTTATATTTATTAATTTATATCACCATCCGGAGGTATCAAAATGTACACTGACATTGAACAAACAGACAAACACAAAACAATTACAACACACTAACAGAAACATACAGTTTACAATTGACTCATAAATCTTACTTTCTTGGTATAGTTGCTTTTAAGTTCTCTGTTATAGCATATGTTAGATTGTACTTTTTAAAATTTCTTCTGGAATCCATGTTGCCTGTAACATGCAAGCTTGTGCTTGGAAACATTTTTATTCGTTATTAGCAATTAGTTAAGATAACTTGAGCAGCATAAATGTAGCTAAGCTCTTATTTAGGAGTTTAGACAGACCGTTAACACACATTTTTTATTACTACTCTGTAAGACTATACTGAGACTTGAAGTTCAGTAGTAAACTACTGATTTAAAACTGAAAATTCCTTTTAACACCTTGATAAAAATTTTGTACTAATTTTATTATTTTGGTTAAAGAGGC
This sequence comes from Dasypus novemcinctus, assembly GCF_030445035.2. Classification (NCBI taxonomy): domain Eukaryota; kingdom Metazoa; phylum Chordata; class Mammalia; order Cingulata; family Dasypodidae; genus Dasypus; species Dasypus novemcinctus. Next base: position 323,637 of record NW_026688131.1, on the reverse strand, counting down.
CCAATCAGAATTAGCATGGAAACAAAACACAAGGGAAGGCAATTAGGTAGGTGCAGAGGGTTGTACTGGATACACAGAAGATATTTCATTAGGACATTTCACTGAGCTTTTGATGATGAAAGGGTTAATATTCCCCATTCACCTCAATCTCCCAGTCTTGTTCCAATTTACTTTCTTTCATTTCAAATTTACTTATGGGCTTAGGAAATAATTTCATCTTTCTCAACTTTCTTCAGACTGTAAAGGATTTAAAGCTGCCGCTATCTGGTGGTGTAAGGTCCATACTGATAATGGAATGAATTCCTTTTTTTCATATGCTCTTCATAAAGCTTTCATTACACATCTCCACTGTTTCAAATTTAAAACATTAGCCACTGAGGCTGAAGCCAGCAACAATGCTTTTGTGTTAAAGCTAACAATTCTAGTAATTCATAGCTTTTTACAGGCACCCCATTAACTTTCAGTAAAGTTACTAATGCGAATATGCTTCCACACGTCCCATTTAATTACCCACTACCCTGATCACTTCATGGAAAATGTTACTTAAAAGAAGACTCGAGTCACTCTGCTTTGGATGTCACATGACCCTCAATGAGGTCTTTTCCGTGGTTCCTGATACTGATTTGGAAGACACTTCTTCAGGCCCCACGTTGGGCGCCAGATGTTGGAGATTGGGACCCAAACGGTATCGGGAATGAAAGAAAGAGAAAAGGGAGAAGGAAACAAAGAAAAAGAAAGAGTGTAAAAGAAAGAACAGGAGAACTGGGACCAGGGGATCTGCGAGTAATAACTTCTCAGAGAACTTTATTGTTTACAAGGGGCTCTCTATATACCCCAGTGTACGTGACAAAGAGCAGGAATGTGTAGCCTATGTGCCAATAAGCAGGAACACGTAGCATACATGACATCAAGCAGCAACATGTATTAACTATCAGCATTACCTATAGTCTAAGGAATTTTAAAAAATCTTATCTCAAGGTACAAAGTCTAAGTGTTCTATTCACTACAAAAGGTATGTGCTCATCTTTTCTTTCAGCCTTTAACAGCTTCATCCCATTTGCCTGGAACTCTTAATTACCACATTCCTTAGGGTGCAAGCGTAGCCATGGAGACAGCACTAGCATGGAGACAGCACGCCTCTCCTGGAGAGGCCACTGTGCCTCAGTTTCCAACAGATTTCAAACCAAAATCAGATCGTAGGTAAATGGAAGAAAATTGCTGAAAATCTGGATGTAAAACTGGTGTCATTACAGGAACGTCTGGATGAGGTGAATGCTGCCTTGGACGCAGCATTGAGACTTACAGAACAGTTAGATCTGAAGAAGGAACAAATTGAAGAACTTAAAAGAGAAAATGAGCTCCGACAGGAAGTGCTGGATGATGTACAAAAGATATTGATGAATTTAGTAAACTGCACAGAAGGAAAAGTGGACAAAGTTCTAATGAGAAACCTCTTCATTGGACATTTTCACACACCAAAAAACAAATGTCATGAGGTGTTAAGATTTTTGGGAAGCATCCTGGGTATCAAAAAGGAAGAATAGGATCTATTTTTCACTGAAGACATGGGCAGAGATACTAGGTGGGTGAATGGTCGGCTTGCAGGGGGATCAAAAAGTGTCCCCACCACACATCTGAAACTGAATCAACAGAGTGTACTTAACAGTTCTTTTTCAGAACTTTTTCTTAAATTTCTAGAAACAATCTCACACATCTGTCCCAGCACCAAAACTTTCTGTTCATGCCATGAAACCTCTAGATTCACCAGGAAAGACAAAACTAGCCATAAATGTAGCACCATGTTTTAAAGATACAGCAGAGACCAGAACCAGAAGAGCAGATGGGAGTCCAGTGTTACCTAGGGTCTGCAGCTGTGCCTCTTATCAACCTAGCTGGACTTGGAAGTGGTGGGCCTGGGAATCTTCTTTTAAAAGCCATTTCAGATGAGTTGCCCATATATACCCCTTTGCCATGTTAACTGACAACAATGTTGGAGCTACATTGAAAGACTTTTTAAAGCAAGAGGTGATTCTCAAGCTAGAAAAAATATAGCACTTTGAAACAAGCAAACCAACCTTGAACATTAGGTGTTTATGTTTTATCACAATGTGGCCTTTTGGAAGAAGTCACGTATTTGTTTGTAGTTGTACTTTCCTTATGTTCAATAAAAACATCCTTAAAGTACTTTTAGAAATTACAGATGTTATAGAAAAAGTGTTTGCTATATAATATGCCCTTTCTTCTCTGAATTGAACCCATTTAAACTAAAAACATTGATCTTTTATCATAATATATAAAAGGGAAAAAGAAAGAAATGCAAATAGCCATGTAACGGTTCTTTATTTCCTTCTCTGATTTTGTTAAGAGATGAAACCTGTGGCTAGTTACCCAGAGCTGAGCCTCAGGAGAGAGTGGACTCTGGGGGGGTAAGGCAGGGATCTCGGCAGGGACAGGCAGCCAGCTGTGCCACGGGGCAGGACCTGAGGATCACCAGTGCTGACCCTGGTGAGAAAGCATCTCTGCTGGTGCTTTCATTTGCACACTTCACAGCCTCAGCGCTGTAAGTTTTCACACTAAATAAATCTCCATTATGATTTACTTGATTTAACTTAATGTGTGAGGGAGAATTCCTGCATCTATGCATTGGGACTGGCTCCCAGTGCAGGACAAGGCGCTGATATCCAGGCTACAGGTCAGGGAATACAGATGGGGAGAGTGAGATGAGAAGGAGGGGCTCCTGACAGGGCCCAGTATTTCCTCTCCTAGGAACACCCCACATCACTTTCTTCACTCTGCTGATCGATATATGTACAGGGCCTTCATGAAGTCCAGGCAAGTGGCTGTAAGAATGTGCTTCCTGAACTGCTCCTTCCAGAATTAGCACAGGGATCCCCAAACCCATAATCCTTCCTCTCTGTCCCATGCTCCCTCCCCCGGGCCCCTTTCCAGTGACTGCACGGCCTCTGCCACCACCCTGACCACCAAGACATTGTTTACTTTGGCTCCAGGAAGACATGACTGTCTTGTGGACATCATATCTCCTGTCTCCTCATCAGTGCCTCCAGAGTCTCTCAATCCCCTTTCCCATTCCATGTGCCAGACCCTTGAAGTCCACCTATGGTCATCTCACCCATTTCCCCGAATCCAGAAAACCCATTCCGAAAGTCCAATGCTGACACACTAGGACCTGCTTAATAAATTGGGTTCATGTCTCCAGCTGTTCGTCCCTCTACACCCGATCTGCTTGTGGGAAACCTATGCCTGATTCAGGAGTTTCAGTTCACCCAACTTGATAGCCTCTAAGAGCTTCCTGTCTCACACAGTATACTCACATGCAAAATTACGGGACTGACATACTTAAACTATGCCATTCCTACCCTTCACACTGCACAGAATCGGCTTCTGTCATTTATTATTAATATTTTTACTGTTTGTGTAAGTAGAAATTCTAAGTGATGAGAACATTAAAATAAATCATGTGTTCTACCATGGAGTAATATCAATGACCTACAACGATGAATTAATTTGAATGTTTTGGAATTTTTGCTTGGTATTGATCTATATCTCCTCTGACCATATTTTTTTCCTCTGACCACATTTTATATGTACACACAGAGATATGGAGATAGAGAATGAGTCCCAGGGTCCTGTGTCTGTGCATGTGCTGATATACAGCCCAAGTGGTTCCTCTCCCTTGGAAAATGCTGACATCACATAAACAAGTGGAGCACAAAGTGTTCCATCAAGAGTCATGGGTACTCTTCCCAAGAAATTGAGTGCCCTTCCCAAGAAAACCTAATGAACGTGACTCTATGACAGAAACACCTAAGACCTGAGGGTCAGTAGTCATAAGGAAAGAAGGCAAAGGCAATGAGGGAGGGACTGTGAGGCCAGAACCAGGTCTGCCCTTCAGGGAGCCCAGGAGGGGGCTGGACTGAGTGGGATCAGGACCAACGAGCTGAAGCTCTTCCCAGGAGCGGGGAGTGGAGGCAGGGAAGGGCCTTACTGCCAGGTTCCTGGACTTCCTCTCTCATCTCACCTCCAGCTTCAACTTTCTGGTTCCTTTCCTGGCTTTCAAAATCATAAGTTATATTCTTAGAGAAAATGCCTATCAGATGATGGCAGAGCCTAGAGTGACACTGAGGAAGGTGGAAGACACCATGACTTTCCCTTTTGCCTTTGTTCTGTGCCCTGGGAGCCCCAGCACGGCCCCCAGTGCCTTTCCTCATCTGACTCTAAAGAGATATGAGGGAAATGACTTAGCACAGAATTATTCTGAAAACTCCAAACAGTCTACCCTTTTGTCCAAGGTTGAATATTCCCTGAGCAATTCATGGTTAAACACTAATGCATCAGAGATACTCTGTGTCCTCCAAGCTCCCAAATAGTAAATGATGGTGTAGCTTCCTCATGACCAGGAAGATGAGCTGGACCCATCTGATGCTGCGGTCGGGTTGCTATTCTGTGTCTAAGATATAAATGTTACCTTTTTTGTTTCTTTCTCTTTCCATTGACTTCAGATAAGGTTATCTAAATGTGTACAGTATATTTGACATATATAATTTCCTAGAAGAGGAGAGTGTCAAGTGGGGGCATCTTCAAACTGACCCCTTTTTGAAAAGGACATCCACAAAAAGCAGCAGCAGATTATAAACTACCTTGCAGGGGTCTTTATCCCAGCAACATTTTTCCTCCACCAATTAAGAATTTTGGAATCACAAAGCAAAATGGGCTTGAGAGATGTATGCACAAGCAAAGCATGTGCCCTTCCACAAGTGTCCCCACACTTGCTTAGAGAGCTTTGATTTGACCACCATATCCCATCTGTTCTTCTAAAGCACCAAGAGAAAAGCATCTGAGCAGAGTGCACAGCAGGGTCCAATTCTCAGAGAGTTTTCATTTGGGCAACTGGGCATTACTCTAAGAGAAACCAGAACAGTACAGATTCTGGATTCACTCACTTTTCATTGTTGTTGCATCATCATCTTGCTGCATGACTCACTTGCGTGGGCACTTCTTCACCACACAGGCACTCGGCATGAACTAAATGATCCAGAAGTTAAGGAGATAAAGGACAAACGAGATGTTTTTAAAAAGTTACGTAAGGAAAAAGACCTCTTAATCGAAGCAAAAAGTGCCAAGTAACTTTCGTTAAATGAAAATTTCACTAATAAAGTGAATGAAAATGAACTTTGAAGGCAGGCAGTAACAAACCTGAAGGAGAGAATATCAATTTTAGAAACGGACATTTCTAAACTGAAAGAGGAAAATGAAAAAATAGCAGAAACATCTAGGGTAAAAGAAACAGAACATCAAGCATTAAAAGAGGCTAATACCATGATGTCGATGATGCAGTAAGAAAGGGAGTTTGAGTGCCAGGCAATGAAGGAGAAGGCTCTTGTTTTGGAACAACTACTCAAAGGAAAGGAACAGGACAAGACTGGGGAGTTAGATCAGCTTTTAAATGCAGTGAAATCCATGCAGGAGAAGGCAGCTGTGTTTCAACAGGAGAGAGATCAAGTCCTGTTGTCCTGAAATAGAAACAAATGGAAAACCATGCCCTGCAGAGTGAGGTACAACATTTACATAACAAGGAATTACACTTAAACCGGGAGCTAGAGAGCCTGCATAAGCATGTTTTACAATCAGAAGACTCTTCTACTCGTGAAGCTTTGGCTGCAGAAGACAGGGAGAACAGCCTAAGAAAGAAAGTCACAGCACTGGAAGACAAGCTACTTTCATCCCCTGATGCAATGACGGACGCAAAGTGTCAAGCCAGTTTGCAGGTAGCATCATTGCAGGTCCAACTGAATGCAGTCTCCACACAGAGGGATGAAACTGCACAACAGCTTTCCATCTCACAAGAACAAGTAAAGCAGTATGCTCTCTCCCTAGCCAACCTGCAGGGGGTACTAGACCGTTTCCAGCAAGAGGAAAAAGCTATGTATTCTGCCGAACTACCAAAGCAAAACCACCTTGTAAGGGAATGGAAGACAAAGGCAGAAAATCTGGCAGGAAAACTTTCATCACTACAGGAACGTTTGGATGAGGCGAATGCTGCATTAGACTCAGCATCGAGACTGAGAGAACAAGTAGATGGGAAGGAGGAACAAGTTAAAAATCTTAAAAAACAAAATGCATGCCAACAACAAATGCTGGATGAGGTACAAAAGAAACTGATGAATGTACTAAAGAGCACAGAAGAAAAAGTGGACAAAGTCCTAATGAGAAAGCTCTTTATTAGATACTTTCAGACATCAAAAACCAAGTGTCGTGAGGTATTAAGATTAATGGGAAGCAGTCTGGGTATGAAAAAGGAGGAAACGGAAGAGTTGTTCACTGATGGCCAGGGTGCAGTTACCAGGTGGATGAGTGGGTGGCTTGGAGGAAGATCAAAGAGTGTTCCCAATACATCTCTGAAACCTAGTCGACAGCGTGTACTTAATAGTTCTTTCTCAGAACATTTTCTGAAATTTTTACAGAGTCTCATCCATTTGTGCCACCACCAAAATTTCTTCTCATGATATGAATCTCCAAGATCCACCAGGAAGGAAACAACGAGCCACAAATGTGCCACCACATTTTAATTATACAGCAGCGTACAGAACCAGTACAAGAGCACCTGAGAATTCATTCTTAGCTCCCTGCTCTGCAGCGGTGCCTCTAATCAGCCTTCCTAGACTCGGAACTGGTGGGCCTGAAATCTTCTTTTGAAACCCAACTCAGATGTGTTGCCCACATTTACAGCTCTGCCATGCCACCTGACAACACCGCTGCAGTTAAACTGAAAGACTCTAAAGCAACGAGCAATCAAGCCAGAAACAACTGTACCACGGTGAAACAAGCAAGCCACCCTTAACCATTATGTGTATATATGTATATATTTTATCACAATGTCACCTTTTAGAAGAAGTCAGGTGTTCATTTGTACCTGTACTGTCCTTATATTTAATAAAACTATCTTTATACTTTTAGAAATTGCAGGTGTCATAGAACAAGTGTGCCATATAATTTCCCTTTTTTCCCTCTGATTCAAACCCTTTTAAACTAAATCATGTATATTTTACCATAATTGACAAAAAAGAAAGAAATGCAAATAGCCATAAAGCAGCTCTTCATTTCCTTCTCTGATTATTTTATGAGACAAGCCCTGTGACTGGTTGCCCACAGCACATCTCCAGGACACAGTAGATTCTAGAGGGGAAGGCAGGGCTCTCGGAAGAGACAGGCAGCTGGCTGTGCCATCGGGCAGGACCTGAGGATCACCAGGGGTTGACAATGTGAGAAAGCATCTCTGCTGGTGCACCGAATTGGGCAGTTCATATCCTCAGAAATGTAACTTTTATGCTACATAAATCTCTATTATGACTTACTTGGTTTAAATATAAGTCGGAGGAAGAATTCCTGAGAATTCTATGCATTGGGCCTGGCTCCCAGTGCAGGACAAGGGTGCTGACATCCGGGCTACAGGTCAGGGAGGACAGATGGAAGAGTGGGATGAGGAGGAGGGGTTACTGGCAGGGCCCTGTTTCCTCTCTGAGGAACACCCCACATCACCTTTCTCACTCTGATCGATACATACTCAGTAACTTCATGACACCCAGGCAAGTGGATGTAAGAACCTGCTTCTGAAACTGCTCCCCCCAGAATTAGCACAGGGATCCCCAAACCCATGGTCCTTCCTCTCTTGACTCTCACTCCTGGGCTCCCCTCCCCCTGGGCCCCTTCCCAGTGACTGCATGGCCACTGCCACCACCCTCTCGACTAAGACAAATTCTGTCTTGGCTCCAGGAAAACACGCCTGCCTTGTTTCTGTCATAGCCTCTCAATCCCCTTCCCCATTCCATGTGCCACCCCCTTGCAGTCCACCCAGGTCATCTCACCCAGCTTCCCCTATCCAGAAAGTCCATTCTAAAAGCCCACTGCTAACACACTAGCATCTGCTTTATAAATTGGCTTTATGACTCAACCTTTTCCTCTGTCTCCACCCCATCTACTTGTTGGAAATCTATGCTGGATTCAGGAGTTTCAGCTCACCCAACTTCAAAGCCTCTAAGACCTGCCTGTCTCACACAGTGATACTCACATGCAAAATGATGGGATTGACATACAGAAACTACTCCATTCCTACCCTTCATTGTACCAAATGGGTTTTTCTCATTAATATCATTATTATCAGTGTAAGTAGTAACTCTAAGTGATAACAATATTAAAATAAATTATGTTTTATCATGGAGTAATATCACTAATGCACAAAAGACCAACTAATCTGAATGCCTTGGAATTTCTTGTTGGTATTGATCTGTAGCTCTTCAAGCCATATTTTATATGTACACACAGAGATATGGAAATAGAGAATGGGTCCCAGGGTCCTGCGGTCTGTGCATTTGCATGGACGCAGGCCAAGTGAGTTCCTCTCTCTTGGAAAATGCTGAAATCACATACAGAAGTGAAGCACAAAGTGTTTCATCAAGAGTCATGGGTACTCAATGGGACAGTTGAAAGCTGAGTGCCCTTCCCAAGAAAACCTAATGAATGTGACTCTATGACAGAAAAACCTGAGATTGAGAGCTCAGTAGTCCTACGGAGAGAAGGCAAAGGCAGTGAGGGAGATAATATGAGGCCAGAACGAGTTCTGCCCTTCAGGGAGCCCAGGAGGGGGCTGGACTGAGTGGGATCAGGACCAACGAGCTGAAGCTCTTCCCAGGACCAGGGAGTGGAGGCAGGGAAGGGCCTTCCAGCCAGCGTCCTGGGCTCCCTCTCTCATCTCACCTCCAGCTTCAAGTTTCTGGCTCCCTCCCTACTCTGAAAATCAAAAGCTATATTCTTAGAGACACGCCCATCAGATGTGGGCAGAACCTAGACTGACACTGAGGAAGGTGGAAGACATCATGACTTTCCCTTTTGCCTTTGCTATGGGCCCTGGGAGCCCCTTCTGCCTACCTGCAAGCCTCAGTTTCTGAGCCCAAGTGAATGCCACTTTTTTCTCAAACAGGCCCAAATCAATAAATTCATCCTGACCCAAATTTCTTTTCAGACATCTCAAAACTGTAGCTTCAAGAACAAAACCTTCTTTCTCCACAAAATACGTAAGGGGTTAAAAACATGCTAGTCCAGATCCCTGCCTCTTATGAACATTGAAAGAGTCATACCATGGGGTGATATTCTGGATCACTATTGCCAACACATGCTGAAGCCAGCTAGTAAGACAGGAAGTCAAGAGTCAGATCTGGAACCTGGCAAAGAGTCCAGAGGGACATCAGTAACCTCAAGATGGCTGTGGGACCCCTCAAACAGTTCTGGCATCCAGAAGACAATTTCCTCCACAAGCCAGGAGAAGCCCAGGATATTCCACAAGGACTTAATAATTGGATCCTCCTGGGGGATTGATGGGAGAGGAAATCAATCAAAACAACAAACAGCTGCAACACATACCCTGCCGTTAGCAAAGTGTGGAATAATTTATAGTTTGAACGCAAGCGCCAAGCTCTCCTGCGCTCTTGCCTTCACCCTGTCTCAGTCCCAGTGCTGGGTTGCCCTGCTTCTGCCTTCTGCACCCTTCTCCCGCTGAGTTCTACCACATGGATCAACATGCAAGTCAAACCTGGACACTTATAAACTATAATGGGAAATTGTAGTCTGTAACTCAGCCTGCTTGATCACTTCTCAGCATCTTTCTCTCTACCTGGGACCTGTGATCCGTCATTTTCTCCCATTTCTCTTCCCACCCGACCTGAATAAATTACTGGCCTAACTCAACAGATGTGCTCTTCTTTTTTCCCCTCGATGTGCTCTTGAAATTCACTTCTGCAGCTCAGTCAAGAACCTAGACAAAATCTGGTAACAATGCCATGAACTGTCAGTAGCCTCTTGATTAGTGGAAACAGAGGGTTCTTAAGGTCCTTGAAAATAATCAGAGGGCAGAGTCAGCTTTACAACTCCCACTGGAGAAGCTAGCTATCTTATATAGAGATGGGGATTCTCTTTCTGAATGATGAGATCATTCTCCTTTTAAGAATTTCAAACAAAAGGATGAGAGGTCACTCATTGCTGACAGCAATCTCCTCATTGATTGTAGAAGAATTCTGCCATCTATGCCATCAACTCACTGATTAAAGTCCAGGAAAGACCCTTGTATAGAAATTAGCTCAGTGCTTTCTTTTTTTTTTTTTTTTCTTTTTTTTTAAAGATTTATTTATTTATTTAATTTCCCCCCTCCCCTGGTTGTCTGTTCTTGGTGTCTATTTGCTGCCTCTTGTTTCTTTGTCCGCTTCTATTGTCGCAAGCGGCACGGAAGTGTGGGTGGCGCCATTCCTGGGCAGGCTGCTCTTTCTTTTCACGCTGGGCGGCTCTCCTCACGGGCGCACTCCTTGCGCGTGGGGCTCCCCCATGCGGGGGACACCCTTGCGTGGCATGGCACTCCTTGCGCGCATCAGCACTGCGCATGGCCAGCTCCACACGGGTCAAGGAGGCCCAGGGTTTGAACCGCGGACCTCCCATATGGTAGACGGACGCCCTAACCACTGGGCCAAAGTCCATTTCCCAGCTCAGTGCTTTCTTGACCAAACAAATGCACACTTCACCTGATTGAGTTGACAAAGTCTACCCATTACACCAACTGAAAATGGGCAAGGTAGAGACTTAAATCTTCAGGCTTTTCATATCCTGCTTGAGCCCTGAATCTCAGCAGAGGTGCAAGAACACCTACTCTCCAGATCATTGTATTTGCCCAGAGCAACTAATAAAATGATCCCAAAAGACAAGGAGTATCTACAACTGCAAACAAAACATTTCCTTCATCTGCCCTATAAGATCTAAGTCTCCATGCTATCTGAAGGAGAGCAAGCATCACAATTTCACACTCAAGATAGAGGAATGAATAAACATAAGTAAGGATGCAACCAGGGACCAAAGTAGATCTTGTATCATTCAAATAACAGAAAACATTTTAATGCTGATTTAAAGGAAGTGGTTACCAGACTTTCTTTTGGGAGGGGGAGAGAAAAGAAGGTAGAAATCAGAATATTTTTAGGGCAACTGAATTTTTCTGCATGACATTGTTATGATGGTTATGGGCCATTATACATTCTGCCAATATCTATAAAATTGTATGCGGAAAAGTGTAAACTAAAATGAAAACTATAGAGCATAGAAGTAGCAGTGCGCCAATATTCATCAATTCTAATAAATGTAACATACAAATGGAAGAAAGTATTCTAGGGGAAATGGGAGAGGCAGACAGGTAGGTTATACTGAGAGCTGTCCCCTTGGTGGACTGATACAAAAGTCTTTACTTAAGAAGATACACGGAAGAGGAGAGAGCTCTGTTTTGTTTCATCCTGTGGCCATGGGGAGAGAAGAGTCACTCACCTGTCACTTTGCAGCTGAAGACAACAGAGCAGCTGAGCAGCTGAGCAGGCCTGGAAGGAACCAGCCCTATGACAGAGACTGAGGCAGGAAGCCCTGGGAGCCCAGGCAGAGGTCTCCTCCCTACGGCTTCCACTCCGGGCAACTGACTCTCCTGAGAAAACAATGAGTAGGACTCTTAGGGCCTTGTAACTGTAAACTTTTACCCAAATGAATACATTTTAAAGCCAACAGAGTTCTGGCACTTTGCATCAGCACCCCGTTGGCTGACTAATACAGCTATAAGTCTTTATTTTTTTTTCGTATTAACAAAATATGGATTAGTGAGAGTGTGAAAAATGAGAATACTCGGAAATAACTGGTGGTGGTGTTAACTGGCCAACTGTATTTCAGAATATTTTGGCTCTTCCCAATGTGTTAAAAATAGAATTTTCATGTATCTGGAAAATATCATGTGCTGGAAAGCATGGTCATCAATAATCAACATGGGGATGAATCTACTAGTACCCCTCAAATTCCATCTTGTGTTTTACACATCTGTTTGCAAGGGAAACCCACCTTTTCTCCAGAGCTCTGCAGTCAGTGTGCTCTGCTACAAACAATGCATCTCAGTCTTGTTTTCACCATTCCCCAATAAGGGCAGCCAATCCTCCTCACAACTTTTGTATGTGAATTTTAAATAAATGAACTAGAAGGGAAGCTAGCCATTATTAAAACCAAGACAGTTTTTCTGTTTCCAGCTCATTTCCAATCTCCAAAGCCCTAAGGCTCTGACAGGGAAATCATTAGTAACTGGCCTCCCAGCCAGGGGCTCACAGGCGGGCTCGGTTCAAGCACAGTCCTGATCAGCACCCCCTCCTTCAGTCCTTTCCTTGACAGAAATACCTGAACACAGACATATCCATGGGCCACAGATCTGTTACTAGGGTTGTCCTGATGGACATACACCTCCTTGGAGGCATGAGATTCCTATGGCTGTTTCGAAGAGGATAAATTTGGGAATCAAAGCAACATGTATTACCATCCTTAGAATTCTCGTATTTAAGTCTGAAATAGGATTCATTGTGCCAAATCATGGTATTTATAGGAATGCATCTCCTCTACAGACCCTAGGAGAGAATCTAGTTTCAGATTCTAGAGTAGGGTTTCTTGAACTCGCTCACTCATGGCCTCTTGGCCATGTTGAAAACTGATGTGATCAGTCTACTTCAGTAGTTATATTGTCTTGTTATTGTCCTGCTACCTAATATCCCTCTCGTCCTCAAGGACACCTGTCAATGTGTATAGGGCCCACTGAAAACTCCAGGAATTCTCATCTCAAAATCTTGAATCATACCTGCAAAGACCCTCATGCATATCAGCCATCATTCGCAAGTGTCTTGTTTAAGAACCTAGATATATTTGGTGCTACATATTCAGCCTAATACATTGCCCTGGTGGACCAATCCTCAGGTGTTACCTTCTCAGTGGTCATTTTATTTTCTAGTGTACAGTAAATATGTGTTATTCTATGTGTGTTTGTCTTTGATGTTTAAATCATTTTTCATAGGCACACATGTGATCCATCTGGGCCTCTCAAAATGAGTGTACTGCTGTTCTTTATGTTTGTAATCTGGAAGTATATAATTAAGAACTTACAGGAAGGGCACCTTCTGAAGCAGAAGGCCTCTGTTAGTCTGGTATATGCCCACTGTGGGTACATATCCTTGTCAGCCCATGGGGAACAATGTCCCTACTGAGCTTCCCCATAGCTTAGAAGAAGGGCTCTCCCACATGCACACGAGGACCCCTGCTTCCAGGGTAAGGACAGATTCAGAATTGGAAAGTTTATGACTCTCTTCTCTGTGAACTGGGTGTGTCCTCAGGGAGATCACCTCATGGACTTGGAAATCTTGGAGTTCACAAGTGTCTTAGGGATTGGTGGGGATGGATGAATGGTGAGGTTTCATCTCACTTACTGTGGTTAACCGTGTCCTCATGTGTCCTATGTCAGGTACAGCAGGGGGTGTCAGGCCCACATCAGGTGAAACCCTCGAAGACCCTTTTGTCACCTCATATTTTGGTAGGTTCTTCATCACAGCCCAGTGTTCCAACTAAGTCTGGATCCTTCAGTCCTGAGAATACCATCACGGTGGAAGAGTGGCACTGCATTCACTTCTACTGCCTACTCCAAACCTTTCTACCAGAGCAGAATATCGATGCCAGAGATACGCCAAAGAACCAGCTCCTGTTTCAGCTGAGCTCCAGGACTGTCTTGGAAAGAGCAGTGTATCACTGTTTAAGAATCACTGTGAGAGAAATGTAGTGGGATTCCAGGCACCAATGCCCCCCCACAGCTGGCACAATGGGGATGGCCACTAGGTGGAGTGAAGGATCCATGAATCACTGATGCCCATCTGATGAACCAGGGCACAGAGAGCTTAAGTAGGACCTTCTTGAATTAGCCTGATTATTTCTTCTCCTTAGAGAGAAAACAACTTACCAATAGCGTCTACCTTTCTAATATGTGCGGGTATGTTTGCAGGTGCTAACCTAAGTATATGTGATAATGTGTTTGATATTCTATATCAATATGTACGTAACACAGGTTATGCTATGCACATTTTCATGGGTTCATGTGTTTGCATTAGCATGTGGGTAGCTATGTTTTACTCTGGGAAATGATGTCTTTGTGTCTGTGTGTGTCTAAGTGGGAAAGAGTGTGGATTAACTTGGGTGTAGTAGTGTACATGAATCTTAGTATACGTGTTAGCCTGGGGTGGCTCGAATGGCTGAGTGTGGGTTAGCATGTGATTGTGTTAGTGGTTTATGGCAATGAACATATATCATTTATGGATCCTAATGTCTACATTCTTACGTGTTTATGTGGCAGTACATTGGTATATATGTAAGTGTGATTATGGTTTTGTGTCTTTTATCCCATTTCTAATTGGATGATTTGACTAAAGGACAGGACCATATATTTCATGATAATTCCTAAATTTCCAGAAAAATTCAGATGCTGCACAAGTATGCCTAAAAATCTGTAAGTTGTGATTTGATGACATCTCCCGACTGGATTTTCAAAATTTCATCCCTGGCATGAATGCTTCTGGTTTCCGACTACTTTGTTTCTGAGCCCTTGGTTCCATGGACCTCAGTTTCTCCTGAATCTTGCCTTGGACTCAGTCTTCCTAAACTCCCCTGGCACTGATAAAATCCTGGCCCCTGGAATCCATGTGGCTGGGTCCCCCTTTCACCTGCTTGACTAGAGAAGCTGGACTCCATGGTTCCAAACGCTCCCTCCACCTGCAGCAGGTCCTGCCCTGGCACTCAGTAATGTTGAGGTCCCCTGCACTTATCCTTGGGTCCTTGGTCTCCACCTCACCATAGTTCACATTCCTGGACTCGAAAATCTTGAGGTCCCTTGCACCTGCCCTGCACCTGCACTTTGATTCAGTGATCTTGACCTTCCCCTCACCTTCTCTTTGACATTATCCCTGAGGTGCATCTTCTTGACTTCCACAAGCACAAACCCTGGCCTTGAACTATGGGCTTGGTGTTACTGAGACAACCTTATAGTCAGTCCTGCTGTTCCTGTACAGCTGTAGGTCTGATGTCCTATATTCTTCTCCCTAATATGTGTCCACACAGCATATCTTCATTGGTTTTGAGCATACAGGCTGATGGATGTAGATGACAGCTAGAACTGTCCTTGGCAGGCATCTTGGACTGGGATGGCTGAGCTATAGCTGTGAGTCAGTATGGCTACTATCGCTAGCCAAGTTTTGCAGCCCTTGGCAGGCTCCTCTGGTTAAAACGCAGTCCTTGGTCAGCAAAGCTACACACTCTGCTCTCAGCTGCTGGACCCTACAGGTGTCCACAGAGCTACTCATTACTTCAAAGAAGAGCTGTCCAGGGTACAGGAGAAACACAGACCCTTAGGGAATATTCCAGATGACAAAATCAACCTCTCCTGCCTTTGCACAACTCTGGCATTGTGGGGCCATGAGCAACCCCTGAAAGCCCCTCTGCAGGGGAGAGTTGAATCTGGGCTCACACTACCTCTCTTCATTTTATCTCACGCAGTAATACACCAACATACTCTTGGCTTTCAGACTATCCACTGGAGGACATGGTAGGTTCTAGGCATTTTTCTTGGACATGATGGACTTGCCCTTCATAGTCTGTGTAGTGCTTCTTCATTCCATCAATCCTGAACCCCAATCAATCAGCAGACACCCCAGCAGGGGGTCTGCTGGAAACAGCCCATCTACTAGTTACTGAGGGTGAACTCAAAGGATACAGGAGAGTCTCAGAGACTCCCCACTCATTACCCAACTCTCCCCCAGACTCCACCATCTGCACCCAACATTCAACACCTTGAGAAAATGCTCCCACAATGTCAATCTTCCTCTCACTCACATTCACTCACAAAGCCAATATATTTATTTTTCTACAAAAAAAAATTCTATTAAACTTCCATATTATGAACCTAGCTAAGCTAAAACCCCATGATAAATTGCTGCTTTTCAGTTCTACTCAATGAATGTGAAGACCTCAGAATCCCAGGGCTGGGGCTCTCCTCTCCCAGAGTTGTAGGTTCAGGACTGAGCTGGTTTCAATCAGCTGGGTTAGGGACCCAGTTGTCATTTCCTCGCACCATAAAGCAAGGTCTAGTGTTGGATACCGGACAGTGCCTAGAGCAGATATGAGTGTCCTGGTGGCCTTAGAAGAGGTAGCATTCAGGAAAATGGGATTTCACATTATATGATTGTGCTAAACTAAAACTGATACCAATCATTTCATTTTAACAAAAGAACATGAAACATGGAAATAAGTATCAATATATCTCCACTTCGTGGACGTAAAACTACAAAAGACGTAAAACTACAAAAAGAATAAAAGACAATTAAGTGACATGCCTATGAACACATATTTGGTAAATGTGAGCCCAAATCTACATCACTAGACTGGAATTCCTACGTGAACAAGACACAGTTTCACAAACTTACTGACGTTTACACCCTGGACAGATGCCATTCTGTAGTAGGAATCAATTGTGTTGTGAATGCATTCTAGTGTTTACCTGAGTAACAGGCAGAGGACCAGGGTTCAGGAATTTTTCTTCAGGCGTCTCTGTCACATCATGGATCCTCATTTATGTCTCCATATCACCTTCCTTACCAATATATCTACTTTTTAAAAATAGATTCTTGAGGGATATCTGACATCTCAAAAATGACATACATTTAAATTATAAAATTCTTTATGTACTTTGATATGCATACACTCACGCAACCAGCACCACAATCAAGAATGTGAGCAAATCCAACAACCCTACAAGTGTTCTCTTCTCCGTTTCTAATTCCTCCATCCTACTTCTTCCAACTCCCAAAACGTGCCCAGCTAGGACAAATCTTTATGTAACACTGTATTACGATGCATCTTCCAGAATTTATAAAAATTGAATCATAATGTACGTGCTTTATTTCTTCACCTTCTTCACTCGGTGCAATTTGGTAATCCATCCATATTGTGAATCCGAAGTAATCATGACTCTACTACTGAGTAGTATTTCTAGTATCGTAATAAATGCATATACCCCCCCCCCAGTGCATTCATCTACTCACCTGCTTATATTAGGACTGTTTCTAGTTTCTAGCTGTTAGAAAGAAGTCTGATACTCAGGAAAAAAGGGCCTATATTATTCCTACAACAAAATCATTAAGAAAGTGAAGTCGTTTTATACATAAGTATAAAAGAGAAAAATTTTAAAGTAAAAATATTTTTAAAAATTGGGATATTGAAAAATAATGAAAAAACATTTGAAGAAAAAGTAACGTTTTTTTGCATTTTGCCTTTCATCACGGTAAGACAGTTATTCTGTATGTACAGTGACATTTTCTTCAATTTATGCACCCAGTGTCATATATTTTTTTTCATTTATTCTTCAAAGAAATTTTAGATCATAGTAGAGTCACATACAGAATATAGGGGATTCCCATATAACCAACATTCTTCCCCTTTTCCTCTTTCCCACAACGATAGGATTTTATGTGTGGAAAGTACACTTGGTCAACTGATACACAAATATCTAAACATAGTTAACTAACCACCATCAATGATTCACCTTATGGTTTACATTTTGGACTATATATTTTTATAAAATCTGATAAAATTTAACATGGCCTTAATCCATTACTGCAAGATCATGCAGAATTTTAAGGTTTCTTATCTGGTTTATTATAACCTTTTATATCTAGTTTTATTTACATTACTTTTGAAAAAGTATATTCCAGTATACAAAATGTATCAAGATCAAGAGCTTTCATTTATTTGCAGTGATATTACTCATTACTCTTCACCTATATTACTTTTCCACGGGAATAGGCTTGAATATGTTTTCTAGTTGTCATTATATACGAACTTTTTTCTTGAAATTCTGGACCTTAGTATGATTCAGGATAGCTTTCTCAACCTCACAAACCTCTCTCTCTCGCTGTTATTTCACTGCAATGCTAAAACTATGGAAGCGTGATTCTTTCTATTTTTCAATTTTTAAAAAAGCTTTAGATTACATAAATGTTATATAAAAAATAGAAGAGATTCCCATATGCCCCACCCCCTCACACACTTTCCCATGTGAACAATACCTTCCATTAGTGTGGTACATTTGTTGCACCTGATGAACACATACTGAAGCATTGCTACTATGACCATAGTTTACATTATAAAGTTGCCCAACATAATTTTATATGTTGTGACAAAATAGATCATTGGCTTTATCTATCATTGCAGTATCATGCAGGACACCTCCAGTGTTCCAAAAATGCACTCGTATTACTCCTGTTCTTACCTCTCCCCACCCACAGAACCTCCAGTGGCCATGGCATTTATACCAATGATAAAAGTAATTCCATTGCTGGAATAATAATAAGTCCAGTAAAATAATAAGTCTACCTTAGTCCACTTTTCATTCCACAATACTGAAGATTTGGGGATGCTGATGCACACTCTGTTTCTAGTTCAGTGGGCGTTTAGGTCCCATCAGGCAGTGGGATACTAAAATCTACAGGAGCTTGCTTCCCTATTTCCTGCTTCCAAATTTCATCCACTCTTAAGTATGGATCTTCACACTCCTTACCTCCATTCTCTATTTTGTTTTTCCATCTGATTATGGCCCCTTACTTAACATTTTCAAAGGGAACAACTACAATAAATCTAGATATGATCTTAATTTTCATTTTTTTACATGCATCTTTTCAATTTATTCAAACAAGAATTTAGCGTGCCATTACTTTTAACAGGTTCTCACCTTTAGTATATTGTTAAGAGCTTGGGACTCTAGGTTAGTGTTCACAGAAAATGTTAGAATTTTCTTTACATATTAACCCACATAAGGTTGTTTCATTATCCATTTTCAAAATTAAAATCAATGTCTAAATAAAAACAGATGACATGTGTATGTTTCCTTTCGTTGTCTGTAAAATGAAGGGCTTTTTCTCATTGATTTTTTTTTTTTGCCGGTTTTTCAAAATTAACCTGATGGTATGAGCTCTCAGGAAGGAATTTCACAGCCAACTTGCCTCTCAAAAGACAGCTATGCCTCCTTCAAAATGAGGCTTCTCTTTAGGAACATCAGGATCCTCACTAGACTTCAATCAACCCCAAAGATGCTTTCAAAAATGTCATGTCTTTACAAATTTTCATCGAATATTCTTCTGCACTCTGCAACTTTGGTTTGCATCTATATATGCTAGCCACCAACTTTCAAGTCCCAAGGTAAAAGACTGGACATTATCTTTACATCTGCATGTTTGCAGTATCAATTACCTTGAAAGGTGTTTTCAATTACATGTCTTCAAATGCATTTTATTTCTGAATTTGGGCTTATGGATATTTATGAGTATTTTGTTCTTATGATTATTAAATTTTAGTTTTTTATTGTATTTAAGTACTGTGATTTCATTGATTTTTATCATTCATGTGAGGCATTTGATTGATTTAAATTTCTTAATTTTTTATTGCCTTTTTAAAAAAGATAAGTAGATCGCACAAAATACGTCAAAAAACATGAGGTTCCCGTTTACCCCAATCTTCAATCACCAACCCACATGTCCCATATCAACATCTGCTTTCATCAGTGAAGCACATTCACTGCATTTGGTGAATACATCCTGGAGCACTGATATACCACATCGACTGTGGATTACATTGTAGTGCACACTCTCCCCCAGTCCATTCAGGGGGTTAAGGAAGGATATATGATGTCCTCCATCGGACTCTGCAATATCATTCTGGACAACTCCAAGTCCCAAAAAGGCCCACTATCATACCTCTTTTTCCCTCTCAGAGCCCTCAGCATCTTCCGTGGCCAACAACTCCACATCAATGATACAATTTCTTCCATTGCTAGAGTCACAATAATTCTATAGTAGAATGCCAGCAACTCCACTCCAAAGCACATTATATTCTTTCATCTTCTGGAGCCTGGGACGGAAATGTACACTCTACCTCTAAATAGAGAAGGGGCGTACATCCCACATGGTTGATGGATGGAATTCTCCTGCATGCAGTTGTAGAAACTCTCGGTTAGCTGATGTGGTGGATGAACATTTCATCTTCCTGTTAGCTGACATGGGTACCAGAATAAGACCGGGGTAAATCCAATGAACTGGAGAGTAGGTGTTACCACTCTACTGAGGATCAGGGTCCAGCTAGTACATGGAGAGTCCAGAGATTCAAGTCTTCTGAATATATATAAACCCGAATGTAAACCATAAGTTCACTAAAAGTGACAGAAGAGGCATGCATAGAAAGGTGCCATCTCAGTCCAACTCAATCACACTCAGGAGCACAAATTCCAAAGTAGGTCCCACTGCCAAGGCATTGAACTCCAGGGCCACCTGCAATGACTGTGGGTCTCAGGAGTCCTCAGGAATACCACCACCTGGGGTTGTATCTACTTTGGCTGTCTCAGGAATCCTGCAGACATAGGATGAGCACGACCCCTCTGAAAACCTCATAACTCATTTTGAAGTCTCTTAGCCTTATAAACTCACCTGTCTTTACCATTTCTCCCTTGTATTCAAGGATTATTTTCTGCTTACATCAATAGGTGGTGACTGGTAGGAATACCTTGGCGCCAGGGAGGATCATCCTCGGGAGTCAGGTCCCATGCTGGGGGGAAGGTAATGCATTTACATGCTGCTCATTGAGGGAACGGATGTGGTGGTTGAACATTTCACCTCCCTGTTAGCTGACATGGGTAATAGGGTAAGACCAGGGTAAGTCCAATGAACAGGAGAGTAGGTGTTGCCACTCTACTGAGACTAAGGTTCCAGCTGGCACATGGACAGTCCAGAGATTCAAGTCTCCTGAGTATACACAAACCTGAATGCAAACCGTAAGTACACTAAAAGTGACAGAAGAGGCAGACATAGAAAGGTCACATCTCAATCCAACTCCATCACACTCAGGAGCACAAATTGCATAGTAGGTCCCAGTGGCATGGCACTCAACTCCAGGGCCCCCTGCAATGACTGTGGGTCTCAGTAGGCCTCAGGAGTACCACTATCTGGGCTTGTATCTACTTTGGCTGTCTCAGGAATCCTGCAGACATGGGCATGAGACCCTCTGATGACCACATAACTCATTTTGAAGCCTCTTAGCCTTATAAACTCATTTGTCTTTACCATTTCCACCTTGTATTCACGGTTTTTTTCTGGTTGCATCAACAGCTGGTGATTGGTAGTAATACCTAGGCACCAGGGAGGCTCAACCCCGGGAGTCATGTCCCATGCTGGGGGGGAGGTTATGTATTTACATACTGAGCCTAGCTTAGAGAGTTTCCACATTTGAGCCACATAGAAGCTCTTAGGAGGTAACTCTTAGGCACCCGGCAGCTCTACACCTAGTTCAAATTTCAAGCACACACGCTCAAAACCAAACTCATCAGTATCAAGGGCCTATCACTGGACCATCCTTCACCACTGCTCTTTACCCCTGCCCTTGGGGGATTGTTGCTGTTCCATTGGGGAATGTGACAGAGTTCCGTTGACAAGGAACTCAGCACTCCCTCAGTTTTCATGTGTAACTCAACCTACTATGACAATATCCAACAAATATCCAAACATTTTTATATACCCTATACATATGCCCTGGAAAACTCCCTCCGAACCATGTGTCCACCATCAATGACACTCCACATGGGTGCTCCTCCCTTGTCATAGCTGAACCCCTCTGTGATCCAAAACTTCTTCAAAAAAGAAGACTGACATATTGCCAAATTCAATTAGTAGGAAAATAAAATAGTACTGATAGGTTTTAAGATTAAATATAGAATAACACTACTTTAGAAAAAGTAAAAATAAAAAATAAATTGGGGTATTAAAAATGAAAAATATTAAAGTTGTTTTTTACTTTTTGCCTTTCATCACAGTAATACGTGTTGAAATGTATGTAGTGGCAAGGCAACCACATCCACTCCTCAGTGTCCACATCCTCTTTAATTTTTAATTTTGTTCTCAAAGAAGTTTTATATCAAAGTAAAATCACATATACAATACAGGGCACTCCTATATACCCAATATCAAACCCTTCTCCCCCTTCCCCAGCAATGACTTTTTATATGTGGATGCTATATTTGCCACAGCTGATGTACAGATATTGAAACATACCTACTAACCATGGTTTCATTATGGTTTACATTATAGCTTATATTTTACTGCACACAGTTTAAAATCTTTAGCTTCATTATTTTTTACATTATGATTTACATTTTAGACTACACACTTTCACAAATTTTTGGTAAAATTTAACATGCCCTTTGTCGATCATTGCATGACCTTGTGGACCACTTCCCCTACCCCAGTTACCCCTCTTCCGTCTATTCACCTCTTCTCTCCACCTCTCCTCAGGACCCCCAGGGACAACCAAGCTTCACTGCTTGAAGAACCAGATTCCACATCCTTGCAACAATGCTGAAGGACTGAGACACTAGACTGTCCTCCCCAATTGGGAGACACCAATGCTCTCAAGAGACACCCTACCCTCTGTTTGAGAATATCAGGCCTCCCCAGGACGGCAGTACAGCACCTTCCTGCTCATTGCATTGGTCTCCACGCAATGATATAACACTCTAGGACGAGATGAGCACTCACACACTCCCTAGCAGCCTCTCCCACGTGCACCCTGTGCCAGGTGCCACCACCAGACTCCTTAAACAAATAACACTTCCTTATTCTATTTTCTAAAGATTTTTCTCAACATTATACTTTCAACCATACACCTGACAATCTCCCATGTTCACCCTCTCCCCCAAAAAACCCCCCCAACTTCACAGACCATCTGTCCTATCCTCCCAAACCTAGTTGACCTCTAGCATTCAAAGCCCCACCCAATAGTATGTCTATGTCCCCGTCTTATCCCTTCTGTGCACAACTACTTACTTCCATTCTATCATAGATTTCGCCCATGTAGATGTCCATTGACAACTGTCCTAGCTCCCACAATTTCCTATAAGCCTAACCTCCCATCTCTTAACTCTCTGAGACAGCTTGATTTGCTTAATTCATATCAGAGAAGTCATGTAGTACTTATCATTCAATGCCTGGCTTGGTCCTCTCAAAATAAGGTACACAAGATTCACCTATCTTATCTCACGTATTAGTTCTCTGTTCCTTCTTACAGCTGAGTAGTATTCCATTGTATGGATATATCACATTTTGCATATACCACATTTTATGAATTGTGCACATCACATGGTCCAAGGACTCATCAGTAACTTTTACACATACTATATGTCAACACTTTATTTTACAAATAACCTCTAGCAAGAAAGAAATGATTTCATTTTGTGTACTGATCTTAGATTTTTATGAACATAAAAATTCTGCAAGCCGCATTTTACTGTGATTCTCTTACTAAGCACCTTGTAAATATATGCAGTATTAATAACCGTGTGGATTGAAACCATGAAAATGTTGCTCTCCTACCAATGGGGTAACATTCTAAGATTTCAGAAATGCACATGCAGGCTTCCCTGAAACCTGGGGACATTCTGCTGCTCAGTGAGGGAACTGTCAGTTGTGGAAGTCACTGAATCATGTTCACAGCAGCATCTATACCACCTGCTTGTAGCATCTCTCTTTTTTCTTTTTTTTCCTTTCTTTTTTAGTTAGGCCAGGAAAAAGAATTTATTAAGAAATGGGGGAAAGGACAGAGCTTGCAGAGAAATGGAGAGATGGATGGAAATAATCACAAAAATTTGGTGTGAGCTTTTATAGG